>NC_056728.1:1797286294-1797388794 GCF_019279795.1 Protopterus annectens | reverse complement strand
CGACGTCATCTCTGTTGGTCTCCGGGTATAAAAGCATCAGCCGACGCCATTTTCCTCAGTGTTTCTTGCCCCAGATGCCAGTAGCCCTCTTGCAGGCTAAAATTTGGGTAGATGCCAATGTTTCCAAATAGATAGAGGTAAACACAACAATAAGCATGTATGTACATATATACAAACAAATACACCATAAAAGACTCCCCGCTAACAGCTAGCTATTAGGAGGGTAAACACCCTAGGAGTACCACAGAGGGAAGGAGGGAGGTAATCCTGACTGCAGATGCTATCCAGTTCGGACATCTACATTTATGGTAGGTACAAAACTGTACTATGTCCTTCATGGATGCATCTGCAGTCATAACAAGTGGGTAGAATACCATAGCCAACTAGGGAGGAGGATAAAAGTAGATTATGGTGTGTTTAGGATCCCTTGCAGTACAGCAGTGGCAAACCCTGCTCGGGATCTGGAATATAGAGGCAAATTATAATGCTTGGCAAATGTATGCACGGAGGTCCAAGTAGCCGCCTCAATAATGTCTTTGGTTGCCACTCCTCGTAAGAAGGCTGTGGTAGTGGCTGTTGCCCTTGTAGAATGAGGTCTTATGTTCTGTGGAATTGGTTTTCCATGGAAGGAGTAACAGTATCGTATGCAATTTCCTATCCATTTGGAGATTGTCTGTTTGGAAATAGCTTTTCCTTCCCTTCCTGTTGCATAGGCTACAAAAGTTGGTCAGTCTTTCTGCTATTTTTGTTCTGTCCAAGTAGTAGCGTAGCTGTCTATGTACATCCAAGGTATGCAGTATTCTTTCCCTCTGTTTTGTGGGTTGGGAAAGAAGGTAGGTAGGTGGATTGCCTGGTTTAAAGACACTCTGGATACCACCTTGGGCATAAATGTAGGATTAGTCCTCATGGACACTCTATCTTGGTGGAAGATTAGGAAGGGTTGCACTGCCATTAAGGCCTGTAGTTCTGAAACCCTCCTTGCTGAAGTAATTGCCAGTAGGAAAGCAGTTTTCCATGACAGGTGTTGTAGGTCTGCTGTTGCTGCTGGTTCAAAGGGCGATAGTGTCAACTTTTCTAGCACAAAGTTTAAATCCCAAGCTGGTAATGGTGGTTTCCTTGGAGGTTTTACATTCTTGATTCCTCTGAGGAACTGCCTGAGCAAAGGGCGAAAAACAGGTGGATCAAAGCTGTATTCTGCTGAAATAGCTGATGCATGTATCTTGATGGAGGAGTAGGACAGGCCTGAATGAAGAAGTTCGCCAGATACTCCAGAATGTTAGGCATATCTATGTTTGACACATCTTTTCCTCTTTCCGTACTCCAAATGACAAACCTTTTCCATTTTCCAGCATAGTTCCTTCTTGTTGAAGGTCTGCGTGCTTCAAGAATAATGTCTTTAACTCTTTGGGAAAGTTCTGGATTAGCTGCTGCTATGTGATGTTCCATGCAGTCAGTTGCAGCGTTTTAGGTTTGGATGTATGATGCTGTAGTTGTTCTGAGTTAACATCAAAGGCATCAGGGTATTGGCCACATATTGTTCGAGACATGCTCTTCAGTAGTGGGTACCAGTGTTGTCTTGGCCAGTTTGGAGCTATCAGGATTATCCTTGGACGTTCTTCCTTGATTTTTAGTAGTACCTTGTGTATCAAAGGAAGAGGTGGGAATGCATATGCTGTTAGGCCTTTCCAGTTGAAGGAGAGTGAGTCCACTTTCCATGCTAGTGGGTGGAATGTCCTTGTGCAGAATTTTTTGAGCTGGTGATTGAGAGGTGATGCGAATAGGTCTATCTGTGGCATTCCCCATTTCTTTGAGATGGTCTTGAAGATGTCCGGTGCAGCTTCCATTCGTGGGCATCCAGTGGTTCTGCTTAATATGTCTGCTAGAGTATTGTCTTTCCCCGGTACAAATATTGCCTGTAACTGAATGTTGTAGCTGAGTGCCAGGGTCCACAGCTCCAAGGTCATTCTGCATAGGGGGTATGAATGAGTGCCTCCCTGTTTGTTGATGTACCACATGACTGTGGTGTTGTCTGTCCTTATCATCAACTGGCCCTCTTTGAGAAATGGTTTGAACTTTTGGATTGCCAGTTTTACTGCCAGCATTTCTTTTAGATTGATGTGCAGGTGAAGTTGATCCTGTGTCCACAATCCTTGCACGCATTTGTCCAGCATGTGGGCCCCCATCCTAGGTCTGAAGCGCCTGTTGTGATGGTCTGGCTTGGTTGACATCTGCGAAAGGGTAGGCCTGGGTTTGACTGGCATGCCTGAGCCCACCATAGGAACTCCTGTTTTAAGCATGGAATTAGTGGGATTTCTGTTTCTAGGCTGTGTCTGTGTTGGGACCATAAATTCTTTAGGTACCACTGTAGTTTCCTCATATGTAGTCTGGCAAATGGGACCAAGATTATGCATGATGCCATGAAGCCCAAGGCCTGCAGAACTTTTCTTGCTGTTAACTTGTTCAGTTTTGTTAGTGCCAAGAAGTAAAGAGGAAGTTCTTTTGTTTTTCTGTAGTCAGGAATGCCATTTGTTGTACTGTGTCCAATTCCGCCCAAGAATGTCCTTGTTTGGGATGGTATCAGCCTTGACTTTTGTAAATTGACTGTGTATCCCAGTCCTTGTAGCAAGTAAATGACCCTTTGTAAATCTGTTGTCAGCTTGCTTTTGTTGTCCCCTTGTAGCAGGCAGTCGTCCAGGTATGGGTAAATTTGAATTCCCTGTAGTCTGCAATGGGCGATTACTGATGCCAGGCATTTTGTGAATACTCTGGCAGTAGATAAGCCAAAGGGCAATGCTGAGAATTGATAGTGCTCTGATCCTGCAAGAAATCTGAGGTATCTTCTGCAGATTGGTCGAATGGGGACGTGCAGGTATGACTCCTTGAGATCTAGAGTTACCAGCCAAGACTCCTTGCCCAGCATGGGAAGAAGTTGCTGTAGGGTCAGCATTTTGAATTTTGGGACAATGATGTATGTATTTAAGGTGGACAGGTCGAGAACTGGTCTCCAACTTTTTTCCTTTCTTGGAACTAGGAATAGTCTGGAATAGAACCCCTTTCCTTGTTCTGCTGTTGGCACTCTTTCCACAGCTCTCATGTTTGCTAACTCCATTATCTGGTAGAGCCTCTGTTTTTGATTTGGAGGTAGATTTGGCATTCCTCTTTGACTGGTAAAGTGTGGAAGTGAAACCGGTAACCTTGATCTATGGTTTGTAAAATCCACTTGTCTTTTGTTATGTAGTGCCAGTTCTTTGAAAATAAGGTTAACTTTCCGCCTAGAGGAGCTGCTATTTGTTCCCTGGTAGGCGGATTTAGGATTAAGTCACTGTGGTTGTGCTGATGTAGTGGCAGTGGCTGTGTCTGTGCCTCTGTTGTTACCTTGCCACTGTCGTCCTCTGTAGGCACCTCCTCTGGATTGGTTTCTGCCTCTGGAACGCCTATTCCTGCCCCTTTGAAATTTTGTGGAGTCAGGAAAGGACCAATTTTGGCAGGCCAGTTCCTGCTAAACCTTGGGGTTGAACCTGCAAGAAATCTTTAACAGTTTGAACAGATTTTGCCTTTTCTTCCATTTTCTTCATAACCTGCTGGGCAGGTGTACCAAACAAACTTGTCTTGTCCATAGGAGCATCCAGCAACTTAGCTTTAACATGATCCGGTAAAGCTTGTTCCTTTAGCCATGCATGCCTTCTTATCACTGTGCCTGTCATGGCTGATCTAAATGAAGCCTCCAGTGCATCATAGCCACATTTTAAGGAATGGTTGCTAACCTGTTGTATGTTATTTACCATCTCTAATACATATTACTTATCAAGAGATTCATCAGTGGTTAGTTTTTAGTTAACTGATCAAGCATAAACTCTTGGTATTGTATCATGTGAAACTGACAGTTTAAAGCTCTAGCTGAGAGAGTAGCTGAAGTGTAGACCTTTTACCCCATCTGTCTAATGACCTTGCTTCCCTTTCAGAAGGAATAGGGTTTTAGCTGTGGTCGCTACTGCCTTGGGACCCTGGGATATAGTTTCTGGGTCTGCAAGTGGGGCCTTGTAAAGGTGGTGATGAGTATCTGGCACCCTGTAAAATCTGTCTGGTTTGGCAGGGGCTGGGGTAAAGAATCTGGAGCGGAGCAAACATCATTGAAAGCATCATCCACCACAGAGAGAACAGGAGGTATAGCTAAGGGCCTGTGCTGTGGGAGGTGCAGAAAGGTCCTAAGTCTTTTTCTGGAGTCTGAAAAATCCTGTTGCTGCCATTGGAACTGTTCTCGCATGGCATGCAAGGTTTCCCCAAAGGAGAATTCTTCTGGTGGGGAAGCAGTTGGAATGGATTCTTCAGCATCAGAATCTTCATAATTGGAGAAGGGAGCCTCTGGCTGGTCAGTTATGTCTGATTCATCAGCAGAATCATCAGAAGACACTGGCTCAGGGGGCTCTGCCCTAGGTCTCTTCTCTGGGGGCTGAGAGGCCCTGTCTGGGTGAGATTGAGATCCTCTAATTAAAGAAATTAAATCTTCTGCCAAAGAAAGCATTTGAGAACTAGAAGAGGGCCTGGATGTGGGGGGTTTAACAGGCACTGTTTTAGTAGTCTTGGCTGCTTTAGCCCTGGCGAAGGCCTTAATGGACATGGCTGCTGGAGGCCTAGCAGCACCACGTGCTGGGGTAGAGACATCCAAGGGATGGTGTCTGATAAGTCAACCACCGTAGTGGGTAAAATTTCTGAGGTCGATTCAAGAGTTGTAGCAGGGGCCTCAGTTGTAAGAATAGGTTCAGCTGTACTTTGATCAGTTTTCTTGGTTTCGGCCGAAACCGAGACACTCGTGGTTTGCTTTACCGTGGTTTCGGCCGAAACCGCGGACCGCGAGTGTCGGTCTTTATCTTTGCGTTTTTTGGTAGATTGGGTAGTCGGAGGATCCGACGGCATAATGTACGCAAAATCAGAACCGAAAAACTGTTCTGCAAACTCCGACCGATGCCTAAGCGTTCGTCGGTTGAAAGAGGCACAGGCCGAACAGGCTGCTACGTCGTGGGCTGGGCCTAAACAAGGCAGACAGTAAGAGTGGAAATCTTTATGAGGTATTTGTTTCCCACAGGTTAAACAATTGTTAACTTTTTCTGACATCGGCTGAGGCAAGAAAGAGTCCCCAACGGGGTACTTATAGAAGTAATCTCTGGATCCGACCGACCGGCACTTGCGAACAGCTTCTGCTTCGGGCGCCACGCGGCAAGAAAGACTGAGGAAAATGGCGTCGGCTGATGCTTTTATACCCGGAGACCAACAGAGATGACGTCGGGTGGAGTGCGACATCAGCCGAAGCCGGACCCGGACTTTGGAATCTGGCCGACTGCAGGGCTGCCTGACGACAGGACAACCCACTTGTTATGACTGCAGATGCATCCATGAAGGACATCCTGGACTGCAGCTGTATTAGTACTCGAACTTCTACATTTATGGTAGGTACAAAACTGTACTATGTTCATCGTGCATACAGCTGCAGTCATAACAGATGGGTAGAATCCCAAAGCTAAGAAAGGGGTGGTAGGCACTAGGTGGAACTAGGAGGAGCCAAAATGCCCTGCAAGACTGCAGTGGCAAAGCCTGCTCTAGATTTGGAGTATTATGGTAGGTTGTAGTGCTTGGAGAAGGTATGCACAGAACTCCAAGTGGCTGCTTCCAAAATATCCTTGGTAGGAACTCCTCTGAGGAAGGCTGCAGAGGTGGCTGTGGCCCTGGTAGAATGAGTTCTAATGCCTGTAGGAACAGTTTTGCCATGAAAGGAATAGCAAAAGCGTATGCAGTGGGCTATCCATTTTGAGATTGTCTGTTTGGAAATTGGCTTCCCTTGAGCTCCTACCGCATAGGCCACAAAGAGCTGTTCTGATTTTCTGAAAGGCTTTGTTCTGTCCAAATAATAACGCAGTTGTCTGTGGATGTCCAAGGAATGTAGTAATCTCTCCCCTTTGTTTTGAGGATTAGGATAAAAAGTAGGTAAATGTATGGCCTGATTTAAAGCTAACCTGGATACCACTTTAAGCATAAAGGACGGGTTGGTTCGTAAGGAAACTCTGTCCTGATGGAAGATGATAAAAGGCTGTACAGCCATGACAGCCTGTAGTTCTGAAACTCTACGAGCTGAGGTGATAGCCAGAAGGAAAGCTGTTTTCCAGGAAAAATATTGCAAATCTGATGAGACAGCTGGCTCAAAGGGAGGCAAGGTCAGTTTTTCCAGAATGAAATTAAGATCCCAAGCAGGTATTGGTTGTTTCCTTGGAGGCCTTAAATTCTTAGCCCCTCTGAGGAACTGTCTTAAGAGAGGGTGAGAGAATAAAGGTGGATCAGTGTTGTATTCTGCAGAAATGGCTGAGGCATGGATTTTGATGGAGGAGAAAGAAAGTCCACTGCTTAGCAGTTCAGCCAAGTATTGTAGTATTTGAGGTAAATTCAGTTTTCCAGGATCCTGGCCCTTTTTCTCATTCCAGACACAAAAACGTTTCCATTTTGCGGAGTAAGCTTTTTTAGTTGATGGCCTTCTGGCCTCCAAAATGACATCCTGCACCTCCTTGGAGAGTAGGGTCTGTTGTGATGCTAAGGAATCTTCCATGCGGCTAGATTGAGTGTTTTTAGCTGGCTGTGAAGAGTTTTCAAACTGTGCTGAGTCAGAAGAAGAGGCATTAGAGGCAGGGTCCATGCTGGGGAGTGCGTCAGGCTCCTCAGGAGTGGGTACCAGTGTTGCCTTGGCCAGTCCGGAGCAATGAGAATCATCTTTGGTCTGTCTGCTTTGGTCTTTAATAGAACTTTGGGCAGCAGAGGAAGAGGAGGGAAGGCATAAACTGTCATTGATGTCCAACTGAAAGAAAGAGCGTCCACTCTCCAGGCCTTTGGATGGAAGATCCTTGAGCAGAAATTTGTCAATTGATGATTCTTGTGGGAGGCAAAGAGATCTATGTCTGGCCTTCCCCATTCTTGGATTATTTCTGTAAAAACTTTTGGATGTAATTTCCATTCGTGTGGATCTGTCATATTCCTGCTTAGGTTGTCTGCCAGCGTGTTTTCCTTGCCTGTCAAGTACTGTGCTTGTAGTTCCATTTGTAAGTCCATGGCCATGTTCCAAAGTGACATGGCCAGTCTGCATAGGGGGTTAGAATGTGTTCCTCCCTGTTTGTTTATGTACCACATAACTGTGGTGTTGTCCGTTCTTATCAATAGTTGACCTGGTTGTAGAAGGCCCTTGAAAGCTATAATAGCATTTATTACTGCTAGCATTTCTTTTTGATTGATGTGAAGGTGCTTTTCTTTTTGGGACCATTTGCTCTGAATGCACCGATCTGTCATGTGCCCCCAGGCGTAGTCCGAGGCGTCTGTTGTGATGACTTGATTTGCTTGAGGCTTGCTGAATGGAAGACCTGTGTTTGTTTGACATGCTTGAGCCCACCACAGAAATTCCTTTTGCAGACATGGAATTAGTGGTATTATTGTTTCCAAACTGTGGCTGTGTTGAGACCATATGTTTTTTAGGTACCATTGTAGTTTCCTCATATGCAGCTTTGCACATGGGATTAGTAAGATGCAAGATGCCATGAATCCCAGAGCCTGCAGGATTTTCCTTGCAGTCAGCCTGGTGCAATTTGCTAGTGTTCTGAAGTATTGAATTAGTTGCCCCTGCTTCTCTGGCGTGAGGTAGGCCATCTGGGTGTTTGAGTCCAAATTGGCACCCAGGAAAATTATCTTCCAAGAGGGTATTAGCCTTGATTTCTTTTTGTTGACTGTGTATCCCAGAGAGTTCAATAACATTATTACATAAGCCAGATGTTTCAGAAGAATGTGCTTGCTGTCCGCTTGGATCAGGCAGCCGTCCAAATAGGGGTATATTTGTATCCCTTGAAGTCTGCAGTAGGCAATTACTGATGCCAGGCATTTCGTGAATACTCTGGGCGCAGTAGATAAGCCAAAGGGCAATGCAGAGAATTGATAATGGGTTGAACCTTCAAGAAATCTGAGGTACCTTCTGCAATTTTGTCTGATTGGGACATGCAGGTATGCCTCATTGAGGTCCAATGTTACCAGCCAAGACTCCTTGCCCAGCATGGGAAGAAGTTGCTGTAGAGTGAGCATCTTGAATTTTAGTACAAGTAGAAATGTGTTTAGGATGGATAGATCCAAAATAGGTCTCCAATCTTTTCCCTTCCTTGGCACCAGAAATAGCCTGGAATAAAAACCTTGACCTTGTTCGTGCGTAGGTACCTCTTGAATAGCTTTCATGTTTATGAGATCTGTAATTTGCCTTTGTGCCTCTGCCCTCTGATTGTGTGGCAGGTTTGGCATGCCTCTCATTTTTGGAAGGGTGTGAAAATGGAATTTGTAGCCTCTGTTTATAATGTCCAGGATCCATTTGTCCTTTGTGACAACATGCCAATTTTTTGAAAATAATGCCAGCTTTCCTCCTAAGGGGGCTGCCATTTGAGACCTGGTTGGCATGCAAAGGAAAAAGTCATTGGGTTTGCTTTCTGAAAGATTGCGAGTTGTCCTCACCACCTCTTTGTGTAAGAGCTTGCCATTGTCTGCCTCTAGACGATCCTTGGGATTGTCCTCTGCCCCTCGGGCGCCTGTATCTGCCTCTTTGGGGTCTGTCTGTGGCAGGAAAGGACCAGATTTTGGAAGGCCAATTTCTACTAAAACGTGGGGGTTGAACCTGTAGACATTCTTTCACAGTTTGCATTGATTTAGCCTTTTCCTCCATTTTCCTTAATACCTCCTCAGCATTAGCACCAAATAGTACATCCTTTTGAAGAGGGGCGTCTAGTAATTTAGCTTTGACATGATCAGGCAAGACTTGTTCCTTGAGCCAGGCATGCCTACGTATGACTGATCCTGTAACCGCAGCTCTACATGAGGCCTCTAGAGCATGAAAACCACATTGTAAGGTATGCTTACCCACTTGTTCTGCACTATGCATCAAATCCTGCAACTCCTTCAAGTCTGGTTGTTCAGGTTGTGACATTTTACTTTTCAATTGTGATAACAAAAACTGTTGGTATTTTAGCATATGAAACTGACAGTTTAAGGCCCTCATGGATAAGGTAGCCGAGGTATATACCTTTTTTCCCCACCTTTCTAAGGATCTGGAATCTCTCTCGGAAGGCAATGGATTTTTGGCAATGTAGGCCTTAACTCCCTTGGGGCCCTGTGAGATGGTTTCTGGGTCAACAGCATGGCTTTTGTATAGAAATTGGTGTGAGTCAGGAACCCTGTAGTACCTGTCAGGCTTAACTGGAGCTGGAGGTAGAGAGTCCGGGTTAAGGCAGGCCTCGGAGTAAACATCATCTAGGATGCCCAAGACAGGAGGTATAGCCAGAGGCCTGTGCTGAGGTAACAAGAGAAATTCCCTGAGCCTTTTCTTGGAATCTGAATAATCCTGGCCTTCCCAATGGAAGTGTTCCCTTAAGGTATGCAAAGTTTCCCCAAATGAGTAATCCTCAGTGGGGGATACAGAAGGGATGGACTCCTCCGCATCAGAGTCTTCAAAAGGGGAGTAAGAATGTTCCTGATCATCAGAGTGCTCTGAAATAATGGAGCCCTGATCAGAGGAGGGGGAATCTTCCTCCACTCTGGGCCTTTTGTCCGGTGGGGGCTGAGAACCTCTGATTAGAGTAATTAAATTCTCAGCCATTTTAAGCATCTGTTTCTTAGGCATGGGGCCTGGAGATGGGCCCTGTGTAGCTAGTCTCTTAGAGTGCATGGTTGCTTTAGACTTTGTGAAAGCCTTGATGGAGAAAGAAGAGGAAGGTCTGAAGACACCTTGAATGGAGGTGGACCTGTCCACATTCTGAGTTTCAATGCCAAGAGTGGCTTCAGTATCTGTAGTCGGGGTGTGGGCCGAGGAGCCTGCGACCTCGGGCACAGGAGACACTGTCAAAGAAGTGTCGTCGGTAATCAGGGGCTGCGTAGGCGCCTCGCTGAGAACCAGACCACGTGTAGTCGGCTTTGGCGTGGTGTCGGTAGAGGCCGCGGACCTCGTGTGTCGGTCCTTGTCTTTGCGGTTTTTAGACAAAACCGGAGTCGGAGTATCCGACGACATAGTATAGTTAAATGCTTTTCCAAAATAATGCTGGGCGAACTCCGCCCGACGCTTAATAGTGCGTTTGTTGAATGTAGCACAAAAGTGACAGACCGAGACGTCGTGGTCTGGGCCTAAACAAGGTATACAGAGGGAATGGAAATCCTTATGCGGTATTTGCTTCCCACAAGAAATACAATTATTAACTTTGTCTGACATCGGTCTGAGGCAAGAAAAGTTTCCCCAACGGGGTACTTAGCTTTTAAGAAGACTTTGGTTTCCAAATTTTCGTAATCTCAGGAGCTGGCCAACCGACACTTGCGAACTGCTTCTGCTTCGGGCACCGCGCGGCAAGAAAGACTGAAGAAAATGGCGTCGGCTGGTTCCTTTATACCCCTGTCGCACTGACGTCAGGGAAGAAGCGGCAACAACCGACGCCAGACCTAGACTTTGGAATTCGGCCGACTGAGGACCCGCCTGACGGCAGCAGAACACATCTGTTATGACTGCAGCTGTATGCACGATGAACATCAGTAGCAAACCTCAGGGACAAAGTGCTGGTGCTTGGTTCAAACCTGCGACTGACCAAAGAACTTTAAATGTGCCCCAGGCCCTGCTTGGACTAGCATGATTTGGTCACAAGGAACAAGCTGGCTCACTTTCCTTCTATGCCTGTCCGACTGACCATGAGTGGTCATTTCACTACAGTAGCAGTCCTAGTGGCTCAATGCAACCTTGTTGGAGTTTCATATTGCAAAAAAAAAAAATTTAAATTTAAAAGACTCCACTCAAACAGTTACCACCCAAATGTGGTAGATATGGTAGACAGATATGTATGTGCGTATGCACGCACACCCACACATGCAAAAGACTTTCCTACTTCTAAGTTTTTCATTTTCTGCTCAAAGGAATTCACACTAGGCTCCTCTGATATTTTCTGTCAGTCTAACTCCCCTGTCTCATTGGTTGCCTGCACCCTGACCCCACAGTAGTGGGATCTGCCAGGACTGGTTAGATATCTAACAATGTGGTTGTAGGCTTAACATTTATAGATATGAGAGGACTATAAACTGATAAAGCTAGTAGAAGCATAAAATAAAATGGATAATAAATAAGGGTGGGCTGTACTGATCCTTGACAAAAATTTATTTATTTCTGTAACATTTGATCTGAAGTAGTTACTTCATTTGATCTGCAACCTGTGGGAGTCAGATCCGACCTCGGATCCGAACCGGCAGCTTTCCAAGCTTCAAGATCCGAGCTCCTAGCTCCTCCCCCTACCCATAATCCCTTACTACCAACCACATTACCTCAGATCGCTTTTTGTCACAAGCTAAAGACAGTTGCTTCTTAGTGAAGAGCTCCTGGCCTGGTGAGATTGTTCCTTTTTCTAATACTTAATCTCTAGTTTAAATTGTGTGTGTGTTGTTTTAGCGTCAAACTCTATCAAACCCACTTTTTTCCCTTAGTTTAATTTTGTCTCTCCCCCTCCCCCCCTTAGTGTTTGAGTGTGTGTGTGAGAGAATTATGGCTGAGTCTAAAGCTATATTTTCGAAGTGTACTGAGTGTGGCCACAAGCTTTCCCCAGCTGATGGCCACACTCAGTGTGTTTTATGTCTGGGGGCAGTACATTTGTCGGAGGCCTGCCAGATCTGTGCGGCCTTCAACCCTCGGGCACTTAGGGACAGGAAGAACAAGCTGATCCTGGTGGGAAAACTCCCTCAGGAATCAGCTTCTTCTTCCTCTCCCAGCTGGGTCAAAGCTACTCCTGTAGCTTCAGCGCCGGCTACTCCCTTAGCTGTACCCGGGACACAACCTCCCTTATCGGGTACTAGCTCTGTGGAGTCTGGGTCTTCTTCCCACAGGGAGAAGAAGAAACACAGGGAGAGAGAGGGCCATATTTCTAAAAGACGGGCCGAGTCTCATCCCTCGGCTCCGCCTGAAAAGATATTGAAGTCCCCTGAGAGGGTCTCCGGATCCTTGTCCTCTCGGCTCCGTTCTCCTTCCTTTTCTTCGGAGCCGGAGGAGGAGGATAGGTCTCCCTCAAGGTCTTCGAGGCGGCCTTCCCGGCCTGCTTCGACTACCTCTTCGCGGTCCACTAGAAGCATCTCCGAAGCAGACATGGATCGGATGATGCGAAGATTTTTACAGACCCAGATGCAGATGGGGATGCTCTTGCCCCCCCCCCTTTGGGAGGGAGTGCAGCCCCCATTTTTGCCCCGATCGCTCCTTCTCCGACCCGTTATCGAGTTTCGGAGTTTTCGGATCCAGGCCCTTTCGGATCCGGGGATACGTCGGCACCGACAGGGATAGTGTCTTCGACGCCGACTATACCTTCGAGCTTGTCGGATCCAAGCTCTCGGGGCCGAGGGTTGAGCATCGGATCCGAGGGAGTGGTTGTTTCTTCGGCACCGATGGGGCCGGAGCACACCGCTGCCTCGGATCCGATTGCTTCGGCTCCGACCCCGATCCTTTCCTCGGAGCCGAGGAGGTTGCTTTCTCAGGCTGGTGATGGTGAATCTCCCTCGGCTTTTGAGGTAGTGGAGAGGGTACTGTCGAGGTCATCCAGGTCCCCGACCAGGCCTTCGGATCCACCCGTGCCCCCACTGTATCAGGGTCTGTCTTCGATCATCTGTCCATCTGGACAGCCTGCCCAAAGCCTCCAGTTAGTTCCTAGGGAGGAACACCACCCGGTGGATGAGCCCTCTTCGGACAGCCCCGCCGAAGAGGTGCTTCGGAAGCACCAGTGCAAAAGGAGGCACCTGGACTCCCCCGAGTCCATTACCACGGATATGGATTTGGAGGATACGGAGGGTTCCCCAAGGTCACCCCCTGAAGATGTCTCATTTGGAGACATCATGGAAATGTTGCGTATAAGAGGGGGTTGGTCTGCCCAAAAGCCCTCCCTGGACGAGTCCGTATTTCTGGAGGCCTTTGAGGCAGGCCCATCTACCTCCTGGGTGTCCCCCCCAGCCGACCCCTTGGTGGACCTAATTACCACCAGGGCTTGGAAGGAGCCCGACACTGTGGAGCTTATTCCTAGACGCCCGGATAAAGTCCTCAGCCCTCCCTCTGATAGACCTTCTTGGTCCAAAGGCGCGCCGGTTGATGCTATGTTGGTGGCGGCTGCCACTAAGAAAGAACTTGCCCAGGAAAGTTCTTCGGTCCATCCGCCGGACAAGGAGTCCCGGGCTTTGGACCGTATTGGGAAGCGGATGTTTGCTTCAGCAACCTTTGCCATAAGGTCGCTGAACTACATGGCACAGCGTGACTTAATTAAAGGGTACGCTGCAGCCCCTCCGGAGTCCATGTCGGTCCCAGACAAAAAGGTTTTTGAGACTCGAATGGCCACTCTAAAGTCCATATCAAATACATCTATGCGGCTTCTTTCCCATGCCATGGAAGGAGCCGCTAGAGCTAGCGGAGCGGGAGTAGTCTTGCGATGGCACTCCTGGCTCTGCCTTTGCGACTTCACGGATCCCTTCAAGGCGTCCTTCGTGAACGCCCCTTACGATGGTTCGGCCTTGTTTGGCTCATCGGTTCACGACACACTAGTCCAAAGTGAGAAGGATGGGAAGATGCTGTCGGCCGTCGGAGTCCGCTTCTCTAACCCCCAAAGATCCTTCTCCAGGAATCAGAGGGGGCAAAAGAAGCTGTGGTTCCGTAAATCTCAGCAATCCCGTCCTGCTGCGGACAACTCGTCCTCTAGAGGCAGAGGAGGACAAGGTGGACGCCGGCCCAGAGGCAGAGGGGGCCCACGTAACTTCGGGTCTAGAGAACCTTTCTCAGAGGGACCCGCGCAACAGCCCTGAGGGCTTGCCCGACTGTCCCTCTCTGGAGGCAGTCGGGGGGCGACTATCGGAGCACCTATCAAACTGGGAGTCCATTACAAACGATCGATGGGTGCTCCGGATAATATCCAGAGGTTACGCAATACCGTTCTCGCAACCCCCCCCAAACCCAAACATCTCCCCGATGTTCCAACCCATCAAAGGGAGTCCGCAACTCAAGAAATTTTGGAGTTGCTCAGAAAAAGAGCCATCCAGCCCGTCCCCCCAGATCAGTCCGGATCGGGTTATTACTCAAGGTTCTTCTTGGTGCCAAAGAAAACGGGGGACCTCAGACCCATTCTAGACCTTTCGTCCCTGAACCTGTTCATACCCAAGGAAAAGTTCCGGATGGTCACCCTCCAATCTATTCTCCCCCTTCTGCAGGAGAACGACTGGATGTGCTCGTTGGACCTCAAAGATGCGTACTACCATATACTAATGGACAGACAATCCAGGAGGTTCCTCCGCTTCCGGCTAGGAGCCAGTCATTATCAGTTCAGGGTTCTTCCATTTGGCCTAACCTCAGCCCCCAGAGTGTTTACCAAAGTCATGGCAGTGGTTGCAGCCCACCTGAGACTCCAGGGCATTCAGGTGTTCCCTTACCTGGACGACTGGCTCCTCACCGCCCCCAACAAGCATCTACTGGTCACGGCGAGAGATTACGCCCTATCTCTGTTTGGTCTTTTGGGCATTTCATTGAATCTAAAGAAATCCTGCCTGTGCCCCACTCAAGTCCTAGAATTCATAGGGGCCAGGTTGGATACTCAAATCTCCAGAGTGGTTCTGACATCGGTCAGGCTAAACAGTTTGTCTCGCCAAGTCTTGGACATTCTTCAGAGCCCCGCTCCTCCAGCAGAATTAGTCCTGAGGGCGTTAGGATCTATGTCGGCAGCGATTGGCCTTTCTCTCCATGCCCATCTGCGAATGCGAGTGTTACAATGGACTCTCCAGGTCCAATGGTCTCTATCGGTCCATCCCTTGGACATGCCGATTCCTCTGAGCAGGGCATGCAGGGACTCCCTACTTTGGTGGTTACAGGCTCAGGAACTCAAACAAGGGAGACCTTTTGTGATTCCCCCAGTCAAAGCCACGTTGACCATGGACGCTTCCTGCCTCGGGTGGGGCGGGCATTACGCAGGCAAGTCCGTCCAAGGCATGTGGACTTCTCTAGAGACTACATTGCATATCAACATCCTAGAGATGAGGGCAGTGCTGTTGACGTTGCAAGCTCTCCATCACCTTCTACCTCTGGGGACTATTGCAATCCAGACGGACAACATGTCCGTTGTCTGCTACATAAACAAACAGGGAGGGACCAGGACTTACCCCCTGTGTCGAGAAGCCATGAGAGTGTGGGAATGGGCTATTTCCACCAACCGCTTTCTGATAGCAAAGCACATTCTGGGGTGGGCCAACATATTAGCGGACAACTTAAGTCGGGTATTTCTCAGCCCTCACGAGTGGTCTCTGAATCCCTCTGTCACGAAGCAGATATTCCTCAAATGGGGTCAACCTCGCTGCGACCTTTTAGCACGCCCTAAACTCAAAATGCAGCGATTACTTTGCGATAGTTCCCCCCAGAGGGGAATCCCCCAGAGACGCTCTGGTTCATGCTTGGCCGCCCGGTCTCCTTTATGCGTATCCTCCTCTTCCTCTGATGACAAAATTCATCCAGAAAGCCTGTCGGTTGGGGAGCAGAGTGATTCTCATTGCCCCATTCTGGCCTCGACAAGTCTGGTTCCCCTTTCTGCAGTCTCACAGTGTGGTCCCCCCATGGATTCTGGATCCCAGACCAGACCTAATCTCGCATCCGACGAGATGCCACTCTCCGAACCTGGTCAACCTCAGGCTCATGGCCTGGTTGATCCAGTTCCGTTAATGGCTAGGACTCCCGGTATCTCATCCCCGGTTAAAGCCATTCTGGTGGCAGCTCATAAGCCATCCACCAGAAAGCTCTACAACAGTAAATGGAAACGTTTTTCCATCTGGGCAAAGGATAAGGAATTAGATCCCTTTACGGTTCCTATTCCCACTATCCTGGACTTCCTATCCCTCCTTTTTAGGCAGGAAGCTAGTATGTCCACCATTAAAGTCCAACTTGCAGCCATCTCTCATTATCATGTGGGGGATGGCGTAAATACTTTGGCGTCAGCTAAAATATGCAAAGCCTTCCTAAAAGGCGTGTTTCTCTTAAAGCCTCCCATTAAGCCGGCTATGCCTCCATGGGATCTTACCTTGGTCTTACAAAGCTTTAACAGGACCACCTTTTGAACCGGCTGCCTCAGTGCCTTTAAAATTCTTATCTTGGAAAACGGCCTTCTTGGTTGCTATTACCTCGGCCAAGCGGGTATCAGAGTTGCAAGCTTTGTGCATTAAGTATCCATACCTTATTTTTCACAAAGATAGGGTGGCCCTCAGGACTAATCCTTCTTTTCTGCCTAAGGTAGCCACAGAGACTAACATTAATCAATCTATTAACCTCCCTGTTTTCTTTCCTAGTTTCCAAAACAAAGGTGAATACATATTGCACAAATTGGATTTGCACAGACAACTACGTTTTTACTTGCATAGGACTAAAGATTTCCGCAAGTCAGACCAGTTGTTTGTTTCTTATGCTAAATCAGCCATGGGTAAACCAATTTCTAAGGTGACAGTAGCAAATTGGATCTCTCAATGTATCAGACAAGCATACATTTCAGCTGGGAAGCCAGCTCCGGTTGTAGTTCGGGCACATTCTACTAGATCTGTGGCTACCTCAACAGCTTTTTGGGCTAGACTTCCAGTAGACGATATCTGTTCAGCAGCTACCTGGTCTTCTTCCCATACGTTCATTTCTCATTACAAGCTGGACGTGATCTCCAGAAGTAGGGCTTCCTTTGGCTCATGATTGCTTCGGAATATCCTTCCGTAGGGACCACCCAGGGCCTTTAGGTAAGCTGGGGACTCTGTCCCAAAGGTTGCAGATCAAATGAAGTAACTACTTCAGATAAAGAAGTTATGTACTCACCATAACGTTCCATCTGAGTAGATACTTCATTTGTCTGCAACCGACCCCCCCCTGCCATCCCCCGAACCTCGGTAAGGTATTGTCCTTTGGAGAATTTCTTCTCCGTCTTTAGCTTATAGGGCAAAATAACCGATCTGAGGTAATGTGGTTGGTAGTAAGGGATTATGGGTAGGGGGGAGGAGCTAGGAGCTCGGATCTTGAAGCTTGGAAAGCTGCCGGTTCGGATCCGAGGTCGGATCCGACTCCCACAGGTTGCAGACAAATGAAGTATCTACTCAGATGGAACGTTATGGTGAGTACATAACTTCTTTTTTACTGGAAAAGTACGACTGGGACAGTCCAGATTCAGCGGTGGCCCAGGAAGGAACCCTGCAGACACATGTCTTTGGAATGTGGGAGGAATCCACAGCACCTGGAGGAAACACATGCGAATGCAGGGAGGACATGC
Organism: Protopterus annectens; assembly: GCF_019279795.1. Lineage (NCBI taxonomy): Eukaryota > Metazoa > Chordata > Ceratodontiformes > Protopteridae > Protopterus > Protopterus annectens. Next base: position 1,797,371,464 of record NC_056728.1, on the reverse strand, counting down.
AGACTCCACTCAGAAGGCACCCCAGCCAAAAATTGAACCAAAGATGCTCTTACGGTGAGGTGAAAACGCTAACTGCTATACAACTGCGCCATTGTCTTATTTAGAAATAGTCTGTTTTGACACAGTATTGCTCTTCACCATATAACTAATCACTGACTACTTTGAATGAGAATTTTAATCAAATGCTGCTCATATTTTATTTCTTGTTCACCAATTATGCCCAGCATTTTGATGATGTTTTATGTTACTTATTTTCCATTTAAATGTATTAGCCAGGAGACAGCACTAATACCAGCAGACCATTTTCTGGCCAACATGGTGGTTACAAAAATCAAAAATGAAGAAGAAATTAAAACTATTACTATACCTATACATCGGATGGTTATCTGAAGTTGGAAATATCTATCAAAGCAAAATAAGACAACATAGTAGAGTTATATAAGTAGTTGCCATAACATTAGATGTTCACTATAATTTCACTATACGGGTTATAGCCTGCTAATGACATAACTTTCGATGCTTCAGGGTACCTTCCATGTACCCAACCTGTCAGGCAGCTTGAAATGAACTGAATAAAAGACAGATTTGGACACTAAGACCTTCAGACCTTTCCTGTCAACAGAGAGATGGAGGCTGAGGTCTGAAAGATCAATGCTGGGAACAACAAGAAATGTGTCCACACTCGCAACTATTGCAGAAATTATTACTGTTACAGTAAGTTTACTTACACAACTGTACCAAGTTCATAATATTTATCACTGCTGCAACAGCCTTATCTATATGGGAAGATTACCCTAGCTTACTACATTTGGGAGGTGGAAGGAGTAGAGTCCAGGAGACCCTGGAGAATGGTCCTAGCAAAGCTTGATCTAGACCTAGGGAGGGAATCAAGCTTATAGTGCTTTGTAAAAATATGCACTGAGGGCCAAGTTGCTGCTTCTAGCCTACTTCTAGAATCCATCCCTTTCCAAAAAGCCATAGATTAAGCAAGGACCTTAGTACAGTGGGCCTTGAACCTGCCTGGATTAGTTTTGTTATGGTGAGTATAACAAAAGGTAATAGTCTTAGACACCCATTTAGAAATAGTCTGTTTTGACACAGGTTGTCCCATCATCTTAGCTTCATTAGAAATGAACAATTGATATGAAAATCTGAAGGATTTTAGTTCTGTCAAGATAGTTGTCTGTGGACATCCAAGATATGGAGTATCCTTTTTCCCACATTTTTAGGTACAGGAAAGAAAGCAGGGAGATGGATAGTTTGACTTAAAGTAAACTCTGACACTACTTTTAAGTATAAATGAAGGATTAGCTCTTAAAACTCTGTCCATGTGGAAAATGAGAAAGGATTGACTCACTGTAAGAGCTTGCAACTCAGATACTCTTGCAGAGGTCAGAGCAATCAGTAAAACTGTTTTCCAGGTTAAGAACCTCAAGTCAGCTAGATTAGCTGGCTCAAATGGAGCAAGTGTTAGCTTCTCTAACACAAAATTAAGATCCCAAGGAGGTGCCTCCAGTTTACTTGGATGCCTCTGTGCAAAACCCCTTTCAAAAACATTTTGACACGGGACTGCACTGAAAGAGGAGGCTCCATGAGCAGATGTGCTGAAATGACCGATAAATGAACCTTGAAAGAGAAATAAGAAAGGCTATAGGACAGTAACTCACACAAATATAGTAAAACCAGAGAACAACTAGCTCTGAATGGGCGCTGGTGTGTTCTTGGCACCAACTAGAAAATCTTTTCCATCTGCTAATATATGGTTTTCTAGCATCAGGCTTTCTTGCTTTACTAGTACCTGCTGTACATCCTTAGTAAACAGGTGCCTAAGGGAAATTAAGAGCCTGTCATCCAGGTTCAGTTGAAGTTGGTTGATATCAGGATGCATCAAACACTCCATTCTTGTGTGACCCGAGCCAGTCTGTGAGAAAACTTGTGGTAATTGCCCCGGGCCATTTCCAAAAGAAGGGAGAACCTTGGATGTTCATCGTGTTTCACTGTTGCAGTCATTACACTTGGGTTATCCTGCTGGCAGGTGACCCGCAGTCGGCCTGAGTTCCAAAGTCTTGGTCTGGCGTCAGTTGCTGTCACCTCTTCCCTAACGTCGGTGCGCCAGGGGTATAAAAGTTGTAACTGACGCCATTTTCTTCAGTCTTTCTTGCCGCGAGGTGCCCGAAACAAAATCAGTTCGCAAGTGCCGGTCAGCCGACTCCTGAGATTTTCAAAATTGAATTTCAGAACCGAAGTCTTCAATAAAGCTAAGTACTTCATTGGGGAAACTTTTTCTTGCTCCAGACCGATGCTAGTAAAGGTTAATAATTGTATTGCTTGTGGGGAGCAAATACCTCATAAGGACTTTCACTCTTACTGCAATCCTTGCCTAGGCCCTGACCACGACGTTACTAGTTGTCGGTTTTGTGCTAGATTCAATAAACGCACTATTAAATGTCGGTTTGATTTTGCTTTACATTATTTTGGACGAAGAATTAATTATATAATGCTGTCAGAACAACCGATGACCGGAATGTATAAAAAACGCAAAGACAAAGATAAAGACAGGCATCCGAGGTCCAAAACCGACGACGAAGCCTCTTCTAGGCCAGTCGCTGGTTCTCAGTGAGGTGCTTTCGCAGCCCCTGACACCCGCTACCTCAGAGCCACAGGCCCTAACCAACAGCCATGTGGAGACACCAAGGCCTGTGGAAACTCAAGGTACTGGGCCTACGGAAAATATACCCTCAGATGGGTCCGGAGCCGCTGAGCAGGCACCGGCTTCTGAGGGTGTTTTCAGACCTTCACAGCTTACAATTAAGGCTACTACAGCAGCAAAGGCAAAGTCAAAAACACCATTAAAGACAAGGAAAAGTACAGTTTTGTACCTACCATAAATGTAGATGTTCGAGTGCTCATACAGCTGCAGTCATAACAGATGGGTTATCCTGCCGTCAGGCGGGTCCTCGGTCGGCCGAATTCCAAAGTCTAGGTCCAGCGTCGGTTGTCATCGCTTCCTCCCTGACGTCAGCGTGGCAGGGGTATAAAAGAGACAGCCAACGCCATTTTCTTCAGTTTTTCTTGCCCCAGATGTCAGGTGCCCCAGAAGGAAGGCAAACATAATGTTATGCAAAAATGCAATGTTGATAAATCAAAAACAGTAGTTGCAAACAAATACACCATAAAAGAGTACCCCAAAAGGTTATATGAAAAGGGTTTGTCATAAGGCCTGTCCTAAGAGGGGATGGAGGGAGGGAAACCTGGACTGCAGCTTTATGAGCACTCGAACATCTACATTTATGGTAGGTACAAAACTGTACTATGTTCATTGTGCATACAGCTGCAGTCATAACAGATGGGTAGAATCCCAAAGCTAAGTAAGGGTGGTAGGCACTAAGTGGAACAAGGAGGGGCTAGGATGCCCTGCAGGACTGCTGTGGCAAAGCCCGCTCTAGATTTAGAGTATAGTGGGAGGTGATAGTGCTTGGAGAAAGTGTGCACTGAACTCCAGGTGGCTGCTTCCAAAATATCCTTGGTAGGGACCCCCCCTGAGGAAGGCTGCAGAGGTAGCTGTGGCTCTGGTGGAGTGGGATCTGATGCATGCAGACACAGTTTTTCCATGAAATGAGTAACAAAAGCGTATGCAGTGGGCTATCCATTTTGAAATTGTCTGTTTGGAAATAGCCTTTCCTTGAGCACCTGTAGCATAGGACACAAAGAGTTGCTCAGATTTCCTGAATGGCTTTGTCCTGTCCAAATAATAACGAAGTTGTCTGTGAATGTCCAAGGAATGCAGTAGTCTTTCCCCTTTGTTTTGTGGATTAGGATAAAAGGTAGGTAAGTGGATAGTCTGATTCAAGGCTACACTGGATACTACCTTTGGCATAAAGGTAGGGTTGGTTCGTAAGGAAACTCTGTCCTGATGGAAAATGATGAATGGTTGCACAGCCATGAGGGCCTGTAGCTCCGAAACCCTGCGAGCTGAGGTGATAGCCAGAAGAAAGGCTGTTTTCCATGACAAGTACTGTAATTCTGATGAAGAAGCTGGCTCGAAGGGAGGAAGGGTCAGCTTTTCCAATATGAAGTTGAGGTCCCAAGCAGGGACTGGTAGTTTCCTTGGGGGTTTTATATTCTTTGCCCCTCTGAGGAACTGCCTTAAGGGAGGATGAGAGAATAAAGGAGGATCTGTGTTGTATTGTGCAGAAATGGCTGAAGCGTGGATCTTGATGGAGGAGAAGGAAAGTCCATTGTTTAACATCTCAGCTAGGTACTGTAAAATTTGAGGTATATTTATTACCCAAGGATTCTGTCCCTTTTCTTGATTCCAGGCACAAAAGCGTTTCCATTTGGCGGAGTAGGCCTTTCTAGTAGAAGGTCTTCTGGCCTCCAAGATGACATCCTGTACCTCCTTGGAGAGGAGAAACTGTTGGAAAATCAAGGAATTCTCCATGCAGCTAGATTTAGAGTTTTGAGATGGCTGTGAAGGGTTTTGTAGTTGTGCTGGGACAACAGAAGAGGGACTAGAGGTAGGATCCATGGTGGAGAATGTGTCAGGCTCCTCAGGAGTGGATACCAGTGTTGTCTTGGCCAGTCTGGAGCAATGAGAATCATTTTTGGCCTCTCTGCTCTGGCTTTTAATAGAACTTTGGGCAGCAGAGGAAGAGGCGGGAAGGCATAGACTGTTAATGTTGCCCAATTGAAGGAAAGTGCATCCACTTTCCAGGCCTGTGGATGATAGGTCCTTGAACAAAATTTTTTCAACTGGCAATTTCTGTGGGTAGCAAAGAGATCTATGTCTGGCTGTCCCCATGCCTGAGTTATCTTTGTGAAAATTTGAGGATGCAACTTCCATTCGTGTGGATCTGTCATATTTCTGCTTAGGTTGTCTGCCAGTGTGTTTTCCTTCCCTGGCAGGAATTGTGCCTGTAGTTGAATTTTCAATTCCAGTGCTGTGTTCCATAGGGTCATGGCTTGCCTGCACAGGGGGTATGAATGAGTTCCTCCCTGTTTGTTTATGTACCACATCACTGTGGTGTTGTCTGTCCTTATCAATAGCTGGCCTGGATGCAGTAGGTCTTTGAAGGTCATAATATCCTTTGGCACGGCTAGCATTTCGTTTTGGTTGATGTGAAGGAGCTTCTCTTTTCGTGCCCATGTTCCATGAATGCACTGATCTGTCATGTGTGCTCCCCAGGCATAGTCTGAGGCGTCTGTTGTGATGATTTGAGTTGCTTGAGGTACACAGAAAGGAAGACCTGTATTTCTTTGGCAAGCTTGAGCCCACCACATAAATTCCTTTTGAGGGCATGGAATGAGTGGTATAATTGCTTCCAAGGTGTGGCTGTGTTGAGACCATAAGTCTTTTAGGTACCATTGAAGTTTCCTCATATGCAGCTTTGCACATGGGATAAGTAGGATGCAAGATGCCATGAATCCCAGAGCCTGCAGGACTTTCCTTGCAGTTAGCCTGGTGTAAGTTGCCATTTTTCTGAAGTATTGAGACAGTTGCCCTTGCTTGTCTGGCGTGAGGTAGGCCATCTGAGTGGTTGTATCCAAGTTGGCACCCAGGAAAATTATTTGTTGAGAGGGTATTAGTTTTGATTTCTTTTTGTTGACTGTGTATCCCAGGAAGTTCAACAGTTTTATTACAAACGCCAGGTGCTGCAGTAGTATGTCCTTGCTGTCCACTTGGATCAGGCAGTCGTCCAGATATGGGTAGATTTGTATCCCTTGTAGTCTGCAGAAGGCGATTACTGATGCCGGCATTTTGTAAACACTCTGGGTGCAGTAGATAAGCCAAAGGGCAATGCAGAGAATTGGTAATGGGTTGAACCTGCAAGAAATCTGAGGTATCTTCTGAAATCTTGTCTGATAGGGACATGCAGGTATGCCTCCTTGAGGTCCAATGTTACCAGCCAAGACTCCTTGCCCAGCATGGGAAGAAGCTGCTGTAATGTGAGCATCTTGAATTTTGGCACCTGTAGATATGTGTTTAGGATGGATAGGTCTAAGATAGGTCTCCAATCTTTGTCTTTCCTTGGTACCAGGAATAGTCTGGAATAAAACCCTTGACCTTGTTCTTTTGCAGGTACCTCTTGAATTGCTTTCATGTCCATGAGAGCTGAAATTTGTTTTTTTGCCTCTGCCCTTTGATTTTGTGGCAGGTTTGGCATGCCTCTCATTTTTGGAAGGGTGTGAAAGTGGAACCTGTAGCCTCTGTCTATAATGTCCAGAATCCATTTATTTTTTGTAACAATATGCCAATTTTTTGAGAATAATGTCAGTTTTCTGCCCAAAGGTGCTGCCATTAAAGCTTTGCTTGGCAGGTGTAGGGGGAAGTCATTGTGTCTGTTTTCTAAAAGACTGTGATCTATCTTCTCCACCTCTTGGGGTTGGTGCTTGCCACTGTCTGGCTCTGAAAGATCCTTAAGGTTGCCCTCTACCCCTTGGACGCCTGTATCTGCCCCTTTGAGGTCTGTCCGTGGCTGGAAAGGACCAATTTTTTGAAGGCCAGTTTCTGCTGAAACGTGGAGGCTGTACCTGCAGGAAATCCTTCATTGTTTGCATTGATTTCACTTTTCCTCCATTTTCTTTAGCACGTCCTCAGCTTTAACACCAAACAATACATCTTTTTGAAGAGGTGCATCTAATAATTTAGCTTTGACATGATCTGGTAAGGTTTGCTCTTTGAGCCAAGCATGCCTACGTATAACAGACCCCGTAACAGCAGCTCTACATGAGGCCTCTAAAGCATCAAAACCACACTGCAAGGTATGTTTACCCACTTGCTCTGCACCATGCAACAAATTCTGCAACTCTTTTAAATCTGGTTGTTCTGGTTGTGTCATTTTGCTTTTCAGCTGAGATATCAAAAACTATTGATACTTTAACATATGGAACTGACAGTTTAATGCCCTCATGGTTAAAGTGGCCGAGGTGTACACGTTTTCCCCCCACCTTTCTAAAGATCTGGAATCTCTGAAGGTAATGGGTTTTTAGCAGTAGAGGCCTTAATTCCCTTGGAACCCTGTGAAATAGTTTCTGGGTCAGCAGTATGGCTTTTATATAGGAACTGGTGAGAATCAAGAACCCGGTAATACCTGTCTGGTTTAACAGGAGCTGGAGGCAAAGAATCAGGATTAAGGCTGGCTTCTGTGTACACATCATCCAATATATCTAAAACAGGAGGGATAGCCAGAGGCCTATGCTGGGGGAGCAGAAGAAATTCCCTGAGCCTTTTCTTGGAATCTGAGTAATCTTGGCCTTCCCAGTGAAAGTGTTCCCTCAATATATGCAGGGTTTCCCCAAAAGAGAAGTCCTCAGGGGAGGAGACCGAGGGAATAGACTCCTATGCATCAAAGTCTTCGAATGGAGAATAGGCACAATCCTGGTCCTCAGATAGTTCTGAGGTAATAGAAGCTTGATCTGAGGAAGGGTAGTCTTCCTCTAATCTGGGCCTTTTGTCAGAGGGGGGTTGAGAACCCCTGATAAGAGTAATCAAATCCTCAGCCATTTTAAGTATCTGTTTTTTAGGCATGGTGCCTTGAGAGGGTGTCTGAGGAACCTGTTTTTTAGTTTTCATGGCTGTTTTAGATTTATTGAAGGCTTTAATAGAGAAGGAGGAAGGCCTGAAGACCCCTTGAGAAATGGCAGGCCTGTCTAAATTCTGAGTTTCCCTGCCAGGAGTGGCGTCGGTATCTGTAGTAGGAATGGGGGCCGAGGAGCCTGCGACCTCGGGTACTGAAGACACTGGTAATGCATAGTCATCGGTACTCAGGGGCTGCGTAGGCGCCTCGCTGAGTACCGGAGAACCGGTAGTCAGCCTTAGCGTGGTATCAGTAGGTGGTGCGGACCTCGTATGCCGGTCCTTATCTTTGCGTTTTTTGCTCAAAACTGGAGTCGGAGTATCCGACGACATAATATAATTAAATTTTTTGCCAAAAAAGTGAAGGGAAACTCCGCCCGACGCTTAATAGTGCGTTTGTTGAATCTAGCACAAAAACGGCAGGCCGAGACGTCGTGGTCTGGGCCTAAGCAAGGTATACAGTAAGAGTGGAAATCCTTATGCAGTATTTGCTTCCCACATGAAATGCAATTATTAACTTTGTCTGACATCGGTCTGAGGCAAGAAAAGTTTCAACGGGTACTTAGCTTTCAAGAAGACTTCGGCTGAAATACTTTCGTAAATCTCAGGAGCTGGCCGACCGGCACTTGCGAACTGCTTCTGCTTCGGGCACCGCGCGGCAAGAAAGACTGAAGAAAATGGCGTCGGCTGCCTCTTTTATACCCCTGCCATGCTGACGTCAGGGAGGAATCGACGACAACTGACGCCGGACCTAGACTTTGGAATTTGGCCGACCGAGGACCCGCCTGACTGCAGGATAACCCATCTGTTATGACTGCAGCTGTATGCACGATGAACATCAAGTACAGCATTCTCCAGAACAGTTATCCATGCCAAAGAAACAGATGCTTAAAATGGCCGAAGACCTAATTACTTTAATCAGGGGTTCCCATCCCCCTCCTGACAAAAGTCCTAGGCAAGACACAGATTATGATTCCTCTGATCAGGTTTCCGTTTCCTCTGATTCTTCTTCTGATCAGGGATATTCTTTTCCTCCCTATGAGGACTCTGATGCTGAAGAGTCCATTCCTTCAGCCTCATCGCTTGAGGATTATTTCTTTGGGGAAACCCTGCACACCATGAGGGAGCATTTCCATTGCGAGAGCCAGGATTACTCAGAATCCAAGAAAAGGCTCAGAGATTTCCTTTTATTGCCTCAGCACAGGCCCCTGGCTATCCCCCCTGAGCTTGATATTGTAGATGATGTTTTTTCTGAATCCAGTCTGTCTCCAGATTCTCTACCCCCTGCTCCAGTAAATCCAGACAGGTACTACAGGGTCCCTGACTCTCATAAATTTCTTTATAAAAACCTCGCTGCAGACCCAGAAACTATTTCTCAGGGTCCTAAAGGGGTTAAAGCTTCCACTGCCAAAAATCCTGTCCCCTCAGATAGGGATTCCAGGGTTCTGGACAGATGGGGGAAAAAAGTTTACACTTCTGCTACTTTAGCTGTAAGAGTTTTAAACTGTCAGTTCACATGCTTAAGTATCAACAGTATCTCATGTCATTGTTAAAGCAGAAAATGGTTATAAATATAGAAAATCCGGACAGTAAAGAAATGCAGGATTTATTGCATGCAGTTGAACAAGTGGGAAAGCATACTCTGCAATGTGGTTTTGATTCATTAGAGGCTTCTTGTAGAGCCACAGTTACAGGCTCAGTAATTCGAAGACATGCTTGGTTGAAAGAACAAAGTTTACCTGACCATGTTAAAGTAAAATTATTGGATGCTCCACTACAGCATGATACTTTGTTTGGTGTTAAGGCAGAAGAGGTGTTAAAGAAAATGGAGGATAAAGCAAAGTCAATGCAAACGGTGAAAGATTTCTTACAGGTTCAACCACCTAGACTTAGCAGAAACTGGCCTTCAAAAAATTGGTCCTTTCCAGTGTCAGACAGGCCACAAAGAGGCAGATACAGATGCCCAAGAGGCAGATCTCAGCCCTAAGGCTCCTACAGACCTAAACAATGGGGTGCTTCTGCCCCCAAAGGAGGAGAAAACAAATCACAACCTTTAAACAGTCACAATGACTTCCCTCTACAAATGCTAATCTCTTACCAGTTGACAGCACCCCAGGGGGAAAGCTCTCAAAAAACTGGCACATGATCACCCAAGACCAATGGGTGCTGAATATAGTTTCTCAGGGGTACAGGTTCCACTTCCACACACTTCCAAAACCAAAAGGTATGCCAAACCTGCCACAAAACCAATGGACAGAGGCACAAAAACAGATTGCTGCTCTTATGGATATGGGAGCTATTCAAAAAGTTCCACAAGAAGAACAGGGACAAGGATTTTACTCAAGACTTTTCTTGGTACCCAGAAAAGACAAAGCCTGGAGACCAGTACTGGACCTGTCAATCCTGAATACTTTCCTGGATGTCCCAAAATTCAAAATGTTAACACTCCAGCAACTTCTGCCCATGCTGGGCAAGGAGGCTTGGCTAGTTACTTTGGATCTCAAGGAGGCATACCTGCACGTCCCAATCAGACAATCGTGCAGAAGATACCTCACATTTATAGCAGGCTCAATGCATTACCAATTCTCTGCACTGCCCTTTGGCTTATCTACTGCGCCCAGGGTCTTCACAAAATTCCTGGCACCAGTACTTGCATTTTGCAGACAAAAAGGAATTCAAATTTATCCCTACTTAGATGACTGCCTTATTCAAGCAGAGAGCAAGGACATTCTTCTAAAGCACCTGGCATTTGTAAAAAGATTGCTAATTTGCCTAGGGTACACAGTAAACGAAAAGAAATCAAAACTAGTGCCCTCTCAAGAGATAATATTCCTTGGTGCAAGCTTAAATACAACTGCCCAGATGGCTTATCTCACACCAGCCACTCAAAGCCAACTGACTCATTACTTTCAAATGATGGCAACAAAGACCCAGCTCCCAGCAAGAAAAAATCTGCAGGCCCTGGGTTTCATGGCATCCTGCATTCTACTAATTCCATATGCAAAACTGCATATGAGGAAACTACAATGGTATCTAAAAAGTGTTTGGACTCAGCATTGTCATAGCCTAGAGACAATCGTAACCTTGATTCCCTGCCTACAACAGGAGTTTCGATGGTGGTCCCAGGCCTGTCACCAAAACAAGGGACAGCCTTTCACCTTACCTACAACCAGGCAGACAATAACAACGGATGCATCGGATTATGCCTGGGGAGCACATATGGCAGGAAAATGTATTCAGGGCACGTGGCCCAAGGAGCAAGTGCATCTTCACATCAATCAAAAAGAGATGCTAGCTGTACAGAATGCCCTGACAGCCTTCAAGGACCTAATACATCCAGGACAACTACTAATAAAGACAGAAAATACCACAGTTATGTGGTACATAAACAAGCAAGGGGGCACACATTCCTACCCCCTATGCAGACAAGCCATGACTTTGTGGAACACAGCACTGACCTACCAGGTACATCTGAAAGCACAATTCCTGCCAGGAACAAAAAATACACTGGCAGACGAACTAAGCAGAAATCTTATGGATCCTCACAAATGGAAGCTAAATCCACAAGTGTTCAACATGATAATAAGGAAATGGGGACACCCAGACATAGATCTTTTTGCCTCCCCTCACAATTGCCAAATACAGACATTTTTCACAAGGACTTATCACTCTCAAGCATGGAAAGTGGATGCTCTATCATTCAGGTGGAAAAACCTGACAGTCTATGCCTTCCCTCCGATGCCTCTTCTCACCAAGGTGCTTCTAAAAGAAAGACAAGAGTGGCCAAAAATGATACTGATTGCACCAGACTGGCCAGGCCAGCACTGGTACCCAATCCTAAAATCTTTGTCCCAGGGCCCACCTTGGCCTCTATCTCAAATCCCTCATCTTCTGACACAGCAAAACAATCAGATTCTGCACAGTCAACTCAGAACCTTAAACCTGGCAGCATGGCAGATAATGTAGCCACTCAGACTGCACCTCTCTCTAAAGCTGTTATGGATGTAATTTTGGAAGCCAGGAGGCCCAGCACTAGGAAATCTTATGCAGAAAAATTGAAGAGATTCTGTGCTTGGAACCAGGCACAAGGGTTCTTCCTTGATATACTTCAGATTTTGCAATACTTGACTGAGATGTTGGACAAAGGCCTATCTTTTTCATCTATTAAAATCCATGCCTCTGCCATTTCAGCTCATTACAATACGGATCCTCCTATTTTTTCACATCCTCTACTACGGCAGTACCTCAGAGGGGCAAAGAATATAAGACCCCCTAGGAGAGCACCAGTACCTACATGGGACCTCAACTTTGTCTTAGAAAAACTAACACTGCCTCCATTTGAACCAGCCAGCACAGCTGATCTAAAATTCTTGTCATGGAAAACTGCTCTGCTCCTAGCAATAACTTCAGCAAGAAGAGTCTCAGAGTTACAGGCATTGATGGCTGTGGAACCTTTCCTCATTTTTCATCAAGACAGGGTTTCTCTTAAGACAAACCCAACATTCATGCCAAAAGTGGTCTCCAATGTGGCCTTAAACCAAACCATTCATTTACCTACTTTCTACCCAAATCCCCAGAATAAAGGGGAAGGACTTCTGCACACTTTGGATATACACAGGCAGCTACGATTTTACTTGGACAAAACAAAAGCTTTCATAAAAACTGAGCAACTGTTTGTAGCTTATGCTGCAGGATCACAAGGAAAGCCTATTACAAAGCAGACAATCTCCAAATGAATAGGACACTGCATCCGCTTCTGCTATGCACAATATGGCAAATCTGTGCCTAAGGGCATTAAGCCTCATTCTACCAGAGCAGCAGCCACTTCAGCAGCTTTCCTCAGAGGGGTACCAACCAAAGATATATTAGAAGCTGCAACCTGGAGTTCAGTGCACACTTTTACCAAGCACTACCACCTACCTCTCTACTCCAAATCCAGAGCAGGCTTTGCCACTGCAGTTCTGCAGGGCTTGTTAGCCTCGCCAAATCCAATTTAGACCCAGCCACCCAACCTCAGCTTTGGGATTCTAAGGGTGGAAAAGCATACAGAAACATTCCTGTCCAAGCAAAAGAAAAGGCGTCTAGCTTCCATGCATGCAGTCTTTGAACAGAATCTTGCCAGTTGGTTGTTCAGAGGGGAGGCAAACAGTTCTACTTGAGGAACTCCCCACAGATGGATCAAATCATAGAAGATCCCCTGATCTAGTTTCCTTTTCTGCAGGTCTGTCCTGCTCCTGCTTGGTTTGTGTGCCCCCACAGTTTTGCTCTGACAGAATGTGGGATGCCTGTAGAGTGAGACTATGCTGTGAAACTACATTCCAACCTAGCATGGTTAGTCTGAAAAAGGGGTATGCCCAGGTTCTCCCTGCTTGTTGATGTACCAAATGACTGTGGTATTGTCTGCAACACCTTGAAGGGGTTCTGGGGACCAAAGGAGATTCAGAGTTGATAGCCTTGATCAGAGTATGCATCTCTTTGATATTTACATACTTGCATCTGTCCCTGGTGTTCCACAAACCATGCACTTTTATCCCTCCTGAAACTGCTCCTCAAGCAAAGTCCATGATGTCTGTGGTGACTGATCTTTGAAAGAGGGAGAAGGGGAGACCTGGATTTAAGGACATCTGTTGTCTCCACCAAATGATTTCCTCTTCTGACTGGGATTTAGAAAGATAAAGGGTGTTGATGTTGGGACCAAAGAGACCTCAGATACCACTGTATCTTTCTCATGTGGACTCATGTGGAGTCTTGCCAGGTCATGATCATAGAAGCCATGAGACCCAAATTCCCTTTCAATGACCAAAGTTTAAATGGAAAACCTTAGACACAGATCTAGACAGTTCTATTTCTTTCTGTGCAAGAAAAGCTCTTTGAACTGGGTTGTAACTGACATCTCAGGAACGCAATCCTGTATAAAGGAGTCAAGAAAGACTTGAATGGACTGTAGGTCAGTGATTACCTCCCAGGAATACAATCCTGTGTGAAAGAGTCAAGAAAGACTTTTGAATGGATTGTAGGTCGGTGATTGCCTTCCTTATCAGTGATTGATATCAGAGTATAGACAAAGATAAAGGGATAGGGCAATTCTAATTGAAAGGCCCTCCCTGGTTGATTTTTTAACTGAATCTAGAACAGAAGCTGCTGTTAAAACAGGGTTAATTAGTAGACCATATAAAATATTACACAACTATAGAAATCAATCAGAGGAGGTCAGAAAAGATTGGGAATCGAGATTAGATAAGTGTTTCTCAAATAAGCAATGGAATGACATATGTAAGGCTCCCAAATATGCAATAAAATCTAGAAGATTTAGAATGTTTCTCTGGAAGTGTTTGCATAGATACTTTAATATCCCAAGCAGACTCCAAAGACTTTTTCCTCTGGTAAATGTGAAATGTTGGAGGTGTAAAGGGGAACAATGACGTTCCTGGGAGTATATGTTCTCAGAGTGTAATGAAATGGCAGCCTTTAAAAATTCCCTACAGAGTACTCAGGAATACTGAGTGAGAACATGAGTGTAACTAAGGAAATTATTTTTTAAGCCGGGATACAGGATCTGAATTGCTTAGACATAGTAAGGCCTTGTTAAGTTTAATTCTGAAAAAGCAATTACTAGAAAATGGAAATTAAAGTCTAAACCAACTATACTTGAAGTAGTGAATTTGTAACAGCGATAAAAGAACAGGAAGTGGGATCTTTAGAAAAGGGCAGGAATAAGTTACATAGAAAAAATGGAAACTGTACAAACAATACATGTAGAAAAAAAAGTTTTGGAGTAATGTGTTTTAAGAGAAGGCAGGAATTAAACAGTTTATGTAACACTGCTTTGATTACATGGTATAGAACAATATATGTGATGTATAATGTTTGTAAATTTGAACTTGTTAATATGTTTTGATTACTTTTATATAATGCAAGCTTGGCTATATCACAAGTGATAATTCAATAAAGGTGTTTAAAAAAGAAAGACTTTTAAAATATTCTCCTGGAATCCTAGCTTGTCTAAGAGATCTCTCAACCAAGAGAGAGATTCCTGACACATTGAAAAAGACTCTCCAAAGATAAGCAAGTCATCTTCTTCTTCTGGCTTTTTCCCAGTTAGGGGTCACCACAGCGGATCACCTGTCCGCTCATGATTGGCAGTGGAGTTTTACGATGTTGAGTTGCCAGCCGGGTGCCCAACCTTCCACAGAAGGCACACACATGCATGTACTCACACCTAGGGCCAATTTAGAGGGTCCAATCCACCTACAGCATGTCTTTAGGATGTGGGAGGAAAGCGAAGCACCCGGAGGAAACCCATGCGACCACAGGGAGGACATGCAGACTCCACACAGAAGGCACCCCAGCCAAGGACCGAACCAGAGAACCTCTTGCTGTGAGGTGACAATGCTAACCACTGTACCACCGTGGCCAGCAGTCATCTAAATATGGAAAAATATGGATAACCTGTAGTTTGAAATGCAGAGAACTGATAATGTGATCCAGATACACAAAACCATAAGAAACATCTGAAGTCTGAATAAATAGGGATGTGATCATAAGCATCTTTTAATTCTAGTGTTGCCATGAACTTGAAAGAGAAATACGAGGTAACAGGGTGTGAAGTGTCATCATTTTGAATTTGGGCACTATCACAAACAGGTTTGGGAAAGAAAGATCCATAACTGGTCTTCAAGATTTTTTTTCTTTGGCACTAAGAACATCCTTGAATAATTCCCCACCTAGAAAAGAGGAACTGGTTGTATCACTCCTTAGGGCAGCATGTAATGAAAAACTGGTGGAAACAAGAGTCTGATCTGGAGGATGAGGAGTGACCCCCCCCCCCCCCCAGAAAGGAGTAATTGTCTCCCACTGCCATCTGTAACCTTGAATGATCTTCAGAACCCACTTGGCTAAAACTATCTGTTGCTAATGAGAAAAATAAAGATTCCGACTTTCTGGAAGGAAAAAAGGGGCATGGGTAGGGGGGGGGGGGTAGCAAGATCTCTTGAATAGTCTTTCAGATTTGTTGGACTGTCCTTGGTTTTGGGAGGTTTTTGGCTTTTTTGGAACATCATTGACATTCCTTCTTAAACGTCTGTTTACCTATATTTGGTTAATACTGTTTATTCTGCCTGTTGTCAGAACTGTATGAGAAGTTAGAGAGTCCATTAGAAAGTTTGGAAAAGGAGAACTGAAAAATATATAGATTCCCTGGAACAGCTTACCCCTTTCATCACACCTTTTGATCACCTCTGTAGCACAGGAGCCAAAAACAAAATCTCTCTTCAAAGGAGAATTTAAAATCTAATTTTTAACATCATCTGGGTGCTTCTGAGAATGCAGCCATGCAAACCTCCTCAAAACAGTACTAGTCCCCCTACTTTCACAATTAGAACAAACTTTAACATATGATCTTAACAATTCAAAATCCTCAAAATCAAAGTTGCAGAAGTATACAGTTTCCCCATACGTAACAATAATTTTCCCATCCTTATCAGAAAGAGTAGGACTGGAATTAACTAAACATTGTGGGATCAGGTTTGGGAATACTGTCTACAAACTTAAAAGCTTGAGGAACTTTATACATCTTATCTGCCTTTTTAGGGGCAGCTGGCTGTCAGGAAAATTGCAGGCAGTAAGACACACATCCTCTAAAGCAAACAGGACAGGAGTAATGGATATAGGTTTTGGAAAATCTTTCTGTAACAACTCATGATATTTTCTGAGGGACTGAGAAACCACAGTGTCTCCCAATAAAAACACTGGTACATACCAGCTACAGTCTCAGAGAAAGAGAATTCCTTACAGTCTGAATCAAAAATCTGAAGAGAAACCATGTATCTATTAGTTTGTACTCCTGTTCAAGTTCGCAATCTTGAATCTCTTCAGAAAAAGAGGCATCCCTCTTTCTTTTACCAGAAATTACTTGACAAGAAGGATCAGTAGTGTGAATTAAACCCTGAGCCAGATCCAGTAATCTACTTCTGTCTAAGGAAATTTGAGATGAAGGAGACATGCTTAGTTTCTGTTTCTTTTTGACAGAAAAAAATGGGGCAAACCACATTACTAATGGCAGCAGAAGCTTTTCCAGGGGTGGGCACATCATTCTGACACAACAGAGAAGCCCTTACTCTGATCTCTCCCAGGACTGACAAGAGTGGCTCTCTCTTACCCACTAAGGAGACCCCAACAGCTGCAGAGGGAGGTGGGTATAGGTGCTACACCAGAGGAATCCACTGTAAAAGCTGAGTGGTCCGTGATACAACAAATGGTCACAGCAGAGTCACCCACATGTGGCTGAAGCAAATTGCCAGCCTGCTGTGGTGGCAAAGGCTGTTCACATAACTTTTTCTTTTCATGGCTGAAAGTCTGACTGTTAGACAGGAATTTTGTTCCATGGTGAAGATGAAAATGATGCCTCTTTCCTAGGGAAGACAAGCAGCAAATGCCAATAAAAACTACAAGTCTTTAAAGGTCACTTTTTCATAGAAAATTTGAGAAAAAAGTACTTTAAAACACTTTGCCAAACACAATTTCTCCACAGAAAGAAATGGTCTTCTGTTACTTTACATAACTTTTAAGCTGACATGAAAAAGAGAGCTCTAGCTTAAAAGATGATACAGCCTCATGACACGCCATTACAACACAAACTTCTAGCTTTAAAATAACTTTTTTTGAAGAGGAAAATAATGAAAAACAAACAATATTTATAAAATGGAAGATTTTTCCCAAAACTGAACTTATCTGCCTAGCAAAGTAACAGCACTAAGCTGACCGTCATTCCTCGAAAGCTTTAAAGGGGTGTACTTTTTGGCAGCTGTAAAGTTCTGAAGGGCTTGGTGCCCAAAATTGTCTTTAGTCAGCTCACGTCAAGCTGCCTGACAATTTGGGTATCTGGAAGATGCTCTGAAGCTTTGGAAGCTGTCTGGCTGTTATATTATTGGCAGGATATACTACTGCAGCACTGATCACTATGATGAACATCATCATAAACTGATATAATATAATGCTCAGGATAACAGAATTATCTGTAGAAGCTAAACAAACAAAATCTTAAATACATCTCTGTATAACATAAACAGAATATGCAGTAAAACCGTTTTTAAGGAGGGGTGGAAGGGAAATGGGGAAAACAAGATTTACAGATTTTGTAAGAGATGAATACAGGAAGTAGGACCAGTGGAGAGTAGTTTTCATTTAAGTGATGTCATTTTTGGTAAAGAAGGAACAACTAGTCTCATTTACTAGATTTTTTTAACTGTGCACAGAATTTGGGGTATATGTGTATCTGTTTTAAATTACAGGGGTGCACTACTTCCCAGAGTTTGGAGTCAATGACAGAGTAGTGATGGTTTGCACATTAAAGTTTAGTACAGGGGGATTGGTAGTGTTGGACCCATAAAAAGATATGAGAAGATAGAGGGTCTAAAAGTAAGAAAACTGGCATGAAAGGGAAAGAATTCTAAGTTAAGAAATTTAAACAAAACAATCAAGTAAAAGCTGTGCTCTTTGTTTAACAAGTAACTGTTTGGCTTTTGTAAGTATATGACTGTGTTGCTCCCTGTATGGAGAAAGGGTAATGAAGCAGCACACTTTTTTATTATAGTTTGTAATACTTTCGATTAAATTTAGATGCTCCAGAAAAAGTGTGTAATCTGCATTCCTGCTGTACAAGGAGAGCACATTTTCCTACAGCATTTCTTTCTCTGAAAACGAGAAAATGGGAAATCATTTTGGTGTGGAAAAGGAGTTTAATATGCTTGTTTTAGTAATACTTATATGGCACTGGAATATTAGCTGTGGGTTGAGCCAGATGCCTAGACAGCAGATCTGATCAGTTAAGTCAGTGTGGATAAGATATATGCACTGGCTGACACCATCTTCAGATCTTTTTGCCTTGGTTACAGCCAGGTAGATGACCCAGATATCAAAGCCCAACTGGCCCAGATGGTAAGAGCCAGCTGTGCTCCAGGTCTACCCCACAATTTTCCAATGTCCCACTGCAGGTAGTAGGTACAGGTTAAAGAGAGAGAGGGAAGGCGCAGATAAAGGTCTACAGTGCTACTCAACTCAGAGTGTCAAAAAATACAGGGGAAAAACTAAGGGACTCTGGCTAACAAAGTTTGCAGATGACTGCAAACTGGGAGCCATTATTGAATCCCCAAATGATGTGGATACTCTACAAAAGGGCCTTACAGAAACAGATGCTTGGTGCCAGAGCCATGGGCTCAAGCTCAATGCCAAGAAATGTATAGTTATTCCCTTTGGGAAAAAACATGTACCTGTGAATTACCACATAGGTGGCAGTACACTAAATACTGAAAGTGTGATTAGAGACTTAGGGACACAGGTGGACAGTGGTCTCACCTTCAATAACCACATCGCCACAACAGTCAGGAAATCCTTCTATGTGGCACACCTCACCACTAAGGGCTTTTCATCCAGAAAAAAGGAGGTCATTGTCCCACTGTACTCATCCCTCATTAGACCCATTATAGAATACAATGCCCCATTTGTTATGTACCTTTCAAGACATCTGCAACAACTGGAAAGGCCGCAGAAATACCTCACTAAAAGAATCACAGGCCTAAAGCAGATGCTCTATGCTGACCGCCTTAAAAAACTCCAGCTATACTCTGTCGCATATCGTCTACTCAGAGGCAATCTCTGCTTAACATACTAGGCCATGTCAAACCCAGAGCTGTTGGACATGCTACACTTAAAGAAATCCCAATCCCTCAGAGCAACATGCTCCAGGGATCTAAACCTTGTCATCACAATAAACAAAACATGCTGGAGGGATAGGTTCCTGACCCAGAGACTCCCCAGACTCTGGAATAGACTGCCCATACATGTCAAGCAGAGCCCCTCCTTGGCCCTCTTCAAAAGGAACCTTGACAATTGGATGGGAGAAAGGAAATTCACCCTGGGGATCATGTCAGTCACCCTGCTAGACAGGGGACCAGGGAAGTAAACAGTGTGGGAAGAAATAGCCAGGGAATTGTTACGGCTAGGCTTGTTTAGGCCCTAGGGCCGATAGCCTAGTACCAACCTATGAACCTAAGAAAATAGGGATGGAAGGGGGTATGTATTTGGGTAGCTGAACTGCAACAGTGAATGTACTCTAACATTTACATTCATAACATGTTTCAACTCAAGTAAACATATCATTGTACTCACTGTTTCAGCCATTACGTCTGGAGGATTTCCATAACATACAAAAATAGGGTGGTTGGAGAAATAAAATTAAGAGATAAGACTCTGCAGGATAGCAGATGTTAACCCTGCCCTGACAATGGAGACTACCCCTTAGTTGTACTGTCTAGAGAAGGTCTGAACAGAAGACAAATTTGCTGATTCCAGAACAGCCTGTGTGCTTACCCTCTAAAGAAGGCTGTGGTGTCTGCAAGTGATGTACACAATACAGCAATAGTGTCCTGTGTATTTGAAGTGCTATGTGTGATATAAGATACCACATATAAATATTTATTTTTCTAAAGTAAGGGGAATGTTGCATACATATGTAAATTTGAAGTATAGAGTAAACAGGTAACTGTGCCTTTAAGGGAGTTACTGATACTGTGATCAGTGTGTTATTTGACCTTGTTTCTGAGTCATTGTACATTAAACGTTCTTGTTGAATGCATATCATGTGTAATGTCTCTTAGTTGTTTATCTTAACTAGGTGTACAGTTTTCCAGTGTACATATATTACATTTTCATGTGACAACCCTTGGACTTTAATGTTCCTGATGGAATTTAGTTACAGGATATTACAGTTACTGGCACATTGGCTGCAGAGGACCATGCAGTCTTACTAAATGTACAGTTATGTCGCAGTCAGCGGTTCTGTAGTTCCTGCATAATCAATGAAGACTGTACATGTCCCCCCCCCACCAAAGACTCACCCTGCCATAACAGCTCATATATAAGCCCCACTCCAATAATATCTGAAGTGCTTCTATCTACAGCTGTGAAGGTAGCAAGTAACTACAGAATGCAGAAGAACGGAAGAAGGAAGGACGGAGCTTGAAATTGATTGCCTCAGCTAGTGTCTGCATGAACTAGTTCTGTTCCCAGTCCTAGGTTACTAGAACAGTAAGAAAGCTTAACAGTGGCTCAAACATCCATGCTTCCTAGACTACAGACACGCTAAGATTTCCAGAGGTACTTATGAAGATGCAGTTCTGTTTCGTATTTACTATCAGAGCAGATTAGAATCTGTGCCTAGTACAAGAAAATGTGCAGTAAAAATAATAATATTGGAACTTACCCAAAGGGCCAGGCTCTGTTGGTTCTGTTGCAGTAGGCAAAGCTGAAATCAGAGAAAGGAAACCACGATTATTATTTAGCATCCAAGTAATCTTGCATGGAACATGATTGCATCAAAATGTCATTTGGGATTAGTGACTTGATGAAGGGACTCATATGCTTATGAGGTAAACATAGCTGCTACTAAGCATGGACATAGGTGCATCGAAACTGAATGTGCGACAGCAGGACAGTATGTGACAGTTTACTTATAAAAGTATGGGCCATTCATGACAACAGCATCACACAAAGTTCTCGTACCACAACAACCACTTTCTGTGGTGTACAGTTCTGTGCCATGCTAAACTACAACATAACCAAACGTCAGACTTTTCTTGTGTTATCCCATCAAAGACAGTTCATAATGCACATACTACAGGGACTGGGAATCAATGCATGTTACTAACAATCCAGATTCAGCTACTGACTCTAATGTCAGAAAGGTTATTCAAGTGGTGAAGGAGGATGGCTGAGTGGCCAAAAACATATTCTGCTACTACCAGGGTGTATGCTTATTAACACACAGATTGACCGTCCTCTGCTGGAAACGGGTCAATATTACATTCTTGAAAGCCGACAATGTTGAATCTGACATTGTCGATACGAGAATAGCGAAACTGCAGAACATTGAACAAGTAAACAGAAATCTCTGTAAGGGGAGATTTCCATTTACTTCAATGTAGTGCGGTCTCAGAGTTGGTCTATTTAAGTAGCGGGGGGTGTGGGGGGTGCAGGGGGGGCTTGTTATTGAACTTGTGGTAATGACTCTCCAGCATCTATGGTATCTTCTGCCATCACTGATTTTCACTCCTACCCTGAATGGATTATGCATGGGAGGAACAAATAAGTTAATTACATGTGGGTCTATGGCACTATATGCAAACCTGAGGTCACCAAGGTATACGGAAAGTCCAAAAAGTGAATAATCAAGATGACATAAACACATGCATTTTATAACTAAACAAACACATACACATTGTTACCACTTTCTAAATTACACTTGTTACTTAGAAGCAGTACACAACTCTAGAGATATCACTTCAAGATGCAGCCACTGAACAAGTTATATTCCGTAGCTGAGACTGTATATAGTTCTGAGAAATTCCTTGCAAATCTTCCAGGTTTCCCAGTTGTTCACCCTTTGCTTCAAATTCCAAATGCTCAAAGAAAAAAAAAATCATTGGTATGGTGCCATTTGGTGTCTGTCTAACCAACAAGACCATGTAATCCTACACCAAGTGCAGGTTTCATATAAGGAAAGACGAGTTCTATTGTTACAGTGAATACTAAATCACACTAACACAGCAATGGAGCCCAGATGATGTGCTCTTCCTTCTTTTCTTACTTTCTTTCATTCATTTTTTTCTATTTTCAGAATATTGCTTTCTCCAACAAGATACAACACTTAAGGAGCTACCCATGACAGCCCAAAAATAACAACACTTTTGCTTTGGTTGCACTGAACAGCTAACATGCACTGTCACTTGGTAATTAGATGAATTATTCGATATATAAAATCTGCCTGACCAGAGATCTCATTATTTAGACAAGGTTTAGAGACAGTATAGTGGGCTGCTGTCAAAGCTTCTCCACCATCAATGTACAAATCCAAGATTTCTTTAAGAAACAAAATAAGCAATATAAAACCTAAATAACTGAAATTCCCATAGTACCAACTTCAGAAATCCATAACTATAAACTGTTTTTACCTCTCTCCCCAACAGGATCTAGTCTGATGGCTTCTCTACCTGCGTCCAATTAGCCCATTCATTCTGTTGTATTGGGAGCTGGGTATCTGTGGGCTATGCAAGAGCCCTATTTCCCGATCATTCCTTCCCAGGAATACCAGTTAGCTCATAGGTTCCTAGGTTCATAGGTGTTTACTAGGCTAATGGCCCTGAAGCCTTTATAAGCCTAGCCCATAGGATTACCCTGGCATTGTGCCACCCGATCTTAGTTCCCAGTGCCTCTGTCGAGTAGAGCCACTGGAGTGATCCCTGGGGTGAATTTTCTATTTCCCATCCACTCACCAAGATTCCCCTTGAAGAGGGCCAGTGAGGTGCTCTGTTTGACATGTATGGGAAGTCTATTCCATACCATGGGCAGTCTCTGGGTTATGAACCTGTCCCTCTAGCACGTTCTGTTGATTGTGGTAATGAGGTTAAGGTCTCTGGAGCATGTGGTGCGGAGGGATTGGGATTTCTTTAGAAGTGCATTTCTAACAGAGCTGGGTCAGACATGGCTTTGTAAGTCAAGCAGAGATCGCCTCTAAGTAGGCGATATGAGACAGAGAATAGTTGGTGTTTCTTTGAGTCTGTCCATATAGGACAAGTGTTTAAGAACTAGGATCCTCTTTCTGAGGTACTTTTGCGGCCTCTCCAGTTGTTGCAGATGTCTAGTGAGGTACATTCCAAATGGGGCATTGAACTCGATGACTGCCCTAATGAGGGAAGAGTAGAGGGAGACAATGACCTCATTCTTCCTGGATGCAAAATCCTTAGTAATGAGATGTGCCACATAGAAGGACTTTCTGACCACAGTGGCAATGTGGTGGTCAAAAGAGAGGTTGCTGTCAACCTGTGTTCCCAAATCTCTTATAACAACTTCTGTGTTCAGTGGACTACCATCGATGTAGCAATTCATGGGAACTGGGTTTTTCCCAAAGGGGATGATACATTTTTTGGCATTGAGCTTAAGGCCATGGTTCTGACATCAATTGTTGGTCTCAGTGAGGCCTTTCTGTAGGATGTCAACATCACGTGGAGAGCTCCCAACTTGCAATCGACCTGGACAGTAGATACCAAACAACAGAGGATCCAGGACCAAACCCTGTGGGACTCCACTCGTGACTGGTCAGCAGTCTGACTTGGGAGTCAGCTACTTTCACACTGTGGGTTCTATCTATGAGCCAGTTTACAACCCACCTAGTGATATATGGGTTAGTGCCTAGCTTAGTGAGTCTTTCTAGGATTCCTGAGTGGGGAATGGTATCAAAGGCCTTGGCCAGATCAAGGTAGGCTGTATGAACCACCTTGCCTTCATCCACAGCTTTGGTGACTTGACTCAAAGAAGTTGATCAAGTTGAGCAGGCATGATCTACCCTTCACAAAACCAAACTGTGTGGGATCCAGAGTTTGGAGATTCCCTACATCCTTGTTTATTAGGTCCATGACGATGCATTCCATAGCTTTGCATATCAGACCTGTCAGGCTAATGGGGCGATAGTACCCAGGGTCTGTAGTCACTCCTCCTTTGTGGAGAGGGATGACTGTAGCAGTGCACCATTCGGTAGGGACAAAGCCTGAGATGAGGCTGTGATTGAACAGGGCACACAGGTGAGGTGCCAGTTCACTCTGTAGTTCATGTAGAACACAACTAGGGATATTATCAGGTCCCATAGAAGCTGTATTATTGGCCTTGGACAGTGCTGTTTTACCTATACAGCAGTAATACTGGGTGCCAGGCAATCTACTGGTATTGTGATTGGTCCTTTGGGGGGGAGGGGTAAAGTTGGCACTGAATCTGTCAGCCAGTATATTGGCAACATCTGTTGGCTCAATATAGGAGGTACCATTGTGCAGTAACTCAGAGCAAATCTGGGTATTGCCGTGGAGATTCTTTACATAACTGTAGAAGGCCTTGTGGTTGTCTTTACTATCTGTTGCAATTCTGTTTTCATAGCTAGCTTTAGAAGATTTGATGAGGGATCTCAACTTTTTGTTGAGGCTGATAAGGGAATTTTTCCAGTCTTGGGACTTCACCTTATTCTGCATCAGATTCCTCCTTCTGTTGTAGAGTTTGTTTATGGCAGGGGACCACTAGATTGGCTTCCTTTTGTGGAGGACAGCATCTTGGTTCTATTAGGTATGCCAAGATCCAAACATTTGTGTATGTGTTTGAACAGTGCATTGGTGTATGATTCGGCGGTCATGCAACTATTCTCCATTTGCATGGGTGCCGTGAAGAAGTTTTTCATGGTGGTTACTTCTGCGGGTGGGGGTGTGTGGATTTCCAAGGTGATTAGTTTGTGGTCGGATCTAACCAAGGAGGAGTTGACTATTGGTGTAGAGCAACAGTCGCCCATGTTAGTAATGACCAGGTCAAGGATGTTGCTACCTCTAGTGGGGGCTAAAGGCTCTTCGTTGAGAGTAGGGTGGTAAGGAGTGAGCCAACTTATCCTCTTCTATGGTACAGTACATCCCCTTCTCTCTGGCAGCTCTTCAGAGCTCTTCTATGTACTACCCTCCAAAGGGAAGTGGACCTCCGCATACTGAATTCCCCCAGGCTCACTGTGTGAATTGCACATGGCAGTACAGGTTTGGTAGGCTTAAGCTCCCCTGGGGCAACAACTAATACTAGGTTTCAAGCATGTGGGAAGCCAGAGCTGCCTCCCTTCTCCCCAGGATGGATGAGCTGGCCATGGTTCCTCACTCCCATCCTTTCCCACCAGCTCCTACAGGCACCCAAGCTGTTACTTGAACTTGGGTCACTTGCAACTTAGTCAGACATTTCTCCTTCTATTTCATGGAGCTTGCTGAGCTATAAATTGTTTTAGTTTTCATCTGTCTCCCTCAGACAAAGACCTCCCAGTGGCCCATGTGCAATATGTTCCTTGCTAAACTAATAAATGAATCAGCTAATCATATGGCTATATTTCACATGAGATTCACTGGTCTGTTTTTAATTCTGGTCAAGCCACCAAAATGTGCTAAATTTCTCTGACCTAATCTGCTCTCACTTTAGCCTTTTTTTCTTTTTTTAATATTTTATTTCTTTTGGGCCAAGCTATTTTTTAATGAAATAGTTTTTGTCTGTGCTTTTTCATTTAATAAGTTGAATGTGAGGAGGGAAGATTGAAGGAAAAGCAAATCCCAAAGGACTCATTTGCAGTTGAATGCAAGCTAGGAGCAGTCATTGAATCCCCAAATAACTTAGCCATCCTGCAGGGAGGGTTTCCCCAAATAAATAATCAATGTCAAAAATCATGGACTGAAACTAAATGCCAAAAAATGCATTAGTGTATCCTGTGGGAAGTCATATACCACCAGGGAACTACCACATTGACAACAGGATCCCAATAGTTGACCCAGTTGTTCAGGATTTTGGAATGTATGTGGTCAGTGACCTAACTTGAGACCACTATGTGTCCATTGTCATAAGAAAGTCCTTCTACATTGCACAACTTATAAGGAAAGGGATTTTGTCTAGATCTAGGGATATCGTTGCCCCCCCCCTTTACTCAGCTTTCATAAGGCCAGTCATTGAATATAATGCCCCTTTGGCATGTATCGGTCCAGACACATGGAACATCCACAGAGGTGTCTTACTAAAAGGATATGAGGCCTAAACAATATGACCAACACAGTCCGACTCAAAGTCCTATTACTATACTCAGTATCCTACAGAATGCTAAGAGGTGACCTGCGTCTGGTGTACAAGGCATCCTCTGAACCAGTACTGATGGATTTACTGCACATCAGCAAGTCAAATGGCATTAGAAATAGCTTAGGGATCTAAACCTCTTCTGCAACATTAACAGAACAGTTTGGAGGAACAGGTATATCTCACAGATGGTACCACTACTCTATAACAGACTACACATCCGTGCAAAATAAAGCTCATTCCTGTCCATACTCAAGCACAACTTGGATTTGTGGATGGGAAAACAGAAAAGTTCCCCCAGGACTGCCCTCTGTACTACTAATGGACAGATACAGCTCCTAAATGCTTTATCCCATGCAAGGGTCCCCTCAGATTACCTAAGGTATGATCCCACTTATTCTCACTGGGGTAATATATATATAACTTTAGAGCACGAGATGGATAAGGCCAGTCTAACACCAAATGGGTAGGTTAATTCAAGCACCAGAGGGGAAACTGGAAACAGCCCACAAGGGCAGCTAGCCTAGTACTTACCTATGAACCTGTAAGACAAACTGGAAATGATGAAACAAGGTTTTAATGAAGATTGCTTCCAGTTTGCACTAGTTTTCAATGTTTGCAGCTCTTAAACTAAAGTTTTTCTCTTCAAAAGTGTTTTTTCTTTGTATATATATTTATTTTCTGCACTATGTGTGTGTCAAAAGAGGTAGCAATAAAGGATTCCTAATTATAAGGATCTTCCAGTTTTTGATGAGAAAATGCTGTATGACAGCTGGAAAGATGAAACAGTAAATTTGGAGATGTGTTACTGACTTAACAGTTAAAAAAGAGAAACCATGAATTCATCTTTTAATTTTTTTTCAGGCTGATCTGAGAACATAGTTTTAGAAATACCTGCAAATGAACTGAACCAATACACAAGTACTGATGAACTGACTGAAATACTTGATGTGAATGCTTTCTTGACTCTGGAATACACGTTGCTAAGGGAAGAGAAAGACCAAGCTTATGAGGTGTATACACTGTCTATGAGTGGTAATAGTGATTTTGTATGTAGACAACAGGAATCCCATGTTTAAAATGGTCTTTTTCTCGCTACAGATTATTTGCAGCTATCCAATTTTAGGTTTCAATTCATTGAAACAGAGGTTGGTCAAGTGAAGGAAAAGGGGACAAAGTCATTGGGTTGCCAGAAAAAGTAGACCTGGTGTAGTCTATGACCTCAGTTATAAACTGTTCCACTGAATAGAGCATTTATGATGTAAACAAAGTGGTGCAGGAAGTAAATTCAGAAAAAGTAGTTCTGAAATTTTACAATCTAGGGGAAGATTCCT
Source organism: Protopterus annectens (assembly GCF_019279795.1). Lineage (NCBI taxonomy): Eukaryota > Metazoa > Chordata > Ceratodontiformes > Protopteridae > Protopterus > Protopterus annectens. The sequence continues at coordinate 1,797,343,876 of NC_056728.1, read as the reverse complement.
CTTAAGAACTAGTTGTCTTTAGTGTTTACTAGTGGAGGAACTCATGGTGGATATGTCATTGTGTGGGTGGGAAAATAAGGAACATTTCTCTCTTTCTGCTGACAGTAATATAGACCTTGGGGAGCTGCTCATAGTACAGTAGTAGGAGGCACTTTCATTAACAGATGGAACCTGTACGACAAATTGGAGATGAGGAAACAAGGTTTTAATGAAGATTGCTTCCAGTTTGCACTAGTTTTCAATGTTTGCAGCTCTTAAACTAACGTTTTTCTTGTCAAAAGTGTTTTTTTTCATTGTACATTTATTTCCTGCTCTATGTGTGTGTCAAAAGAAGTAGCAATAAAGGATTCCTAATTATAAGGATCTTATAATTTTTAATGAGAAAATGCTGTATGACAGCTGGAAAGATGAAACAGCAATTTGGAGATGTGTTACTGACTTAAGAGTCAAAAAGGAGAAACCATGAATTCATCTTTTCATTTTTTTTCAGGCTGAGCTGAGAAAGTACAGTTGTGTACACTTACCATAAATGTAGATATTCGAGTGTATTCACTGTTGCAGTCATCACATTTGGGTTATCTGCCTGCAGGTAGCCCTCAGCCGGCCTGAATACCAGAGTCTTCGGATTTCTGCATTAGATGCTGTCACTTCTTCCTTGATGTCAGGTCGTCAGGTGTATAAAACATGCAGCCGACGCCATTACATCAGTTTTTCTTGCCCTAGATGTCAGGTGCCCCCACAACAGGGAGCAATTAAATGTTATGGTAAACCTCCATCAAAAAGCAAATACACAAGAAAAAATAAAAATACCAACAAGAAGGAGAGGTAGAGCCAAGAGAAGTCAGGGGGCTGGAGGGAGGGTAACCAGGACTGCAACAGTGAATACACTCGAAAATCTACATTTATGGTAAGTGTACACAACTGTGCTATGTTCTTCGTGTTTCACTGTTGCAGTCATCACATTTGGGTAGGGAAGGGAGGAGGAAGTTAAAGAGCATTAGGGCCAGCTATTAATCACTGCAAGACTGCAGTGGCAAATCCAGCTCTGTATTTAGAAAAGACAGGCAAGTGGTAATGCTTGGTGAAGGTATGTACAGAGCTCCAGGTAGCAGCTTCTAGGATGTCCCTGGTAGGGACCCCTCTGAGAAATGCCACAGAGGTAGATGCATCCCTGGTGGAATGTGATCCTATCCCATGTGGGATAGGTTTTCCATGGTGTTTGTAACAGAAATGAATGCAATGGTCTATCCATTTGGAAATAGTTTGCTTTGAAATGGCCGTCCCCTTTGCCCCTGCAGCAAAGCTAACAAGCAGCTGTTCAGATTTTCTGATAGGCTTAGTCCTGTCCAAATAGAATCTAAGTTGTCTGTGCACGTACAGAGAGCGCAGTATTCATTCCCCTTTGTTTTGTGGATTAGGGAAAAAAGTAGGCAAATGAATGGACTGATTTAGGGCCACAGAAGATACCACCTTGGGCATAAAGGAAGGATTAGTCCTGAGGGAAACCCTGTCCACATGGGAGATAATGGAGGGTTCCACTGCCATGAGGGCCTGTAATTCAGACACTCTTCTTGCTGAAATGATGGCTAGAGGAAGGCTGTTTTCCAAGAAAGGAATTTCAACTCTGCTGTAGCAGCTGGTTCAAAAGGAGGAAGAGTAAGCTTTTCCAATACAAAGTTAAGGTCCCAGGCTGGAGTGGGAGCTCTTCTGGGGGGTCTTAAATTTTTGGCTCCTCTAAGGAATTGCTTTAGCAAGGGATGAGAGAAGAGGGGTGGCTCAGTATTATAATGTGCTGAAATAGCAAAGGCATGAATTTTAATTGACGAGAAGGAAAGGCCCTTGTGGAGCATTTCTGTTAAGTACTGCAGAATATGACGTAAGCTGGGCACCGTTGTGCCCATCCCCTATGCCAGGCTCCAGGAACAGTATCTTTTACACTTTTCAGCATAGGATTTTCTAGTCCTAGGCCTCCTTGCCTCCAGAATGACAGCCAGTACCTGCTTACTGAGGGATGCTAGGGGAGAGCTCAAGGAATTAGCCAGGCTGCAAGGTTCACGGTTTGAAGCTGAGGGTGCAGAATCTGGACTGCCTGCTGGGACAGCACGGAAGGGGTCTTAGGCAGGTGCCATGGTTGTAGCAGTGTCATAATGTGCAAGAGGGGGCACCAGTGCTGGTGTGGCCAGTCTGGTGCAATCAGTATTGCCCTTGGCTTGTTCTGTTTGATCTTTAGTAGAACCTTCGAGAAGAGAGGCAGGGGGGGAAAGGCATAAACTGAGAGGCTTTCCTAGGTAAAGGACAGGGCATCCACTTTCCATGCTTGTGCAGAATTTGTTCAATTGGTAGTTCTGAGGGGAGGCAAATAGGTCTATCTCTGGAGTCCCCCATTTGACCCTCAAGAGGTTGAATATTTTGGTTTCTAGTTTCCATTCGTGTAGGTCCATGAGATTTCTGATTAAGTCGTCTGTCAGTGAATTTAGTTTGCCTGGCAGGAATTGAGCTTGCAGGTGTACTTGGTAGCTCAAGGCTGTGTTCCACACAGCCATGGCTAGTCTGCAGAGAGGGTATGAGTGGGTTCCCCCCTGCTTGTTTATGTACCACATAATTGTGGTGTTGTCTGTCTTTACCAATATTTGTCCTGGAAGAATACGGTCTTTGAAGGCTGTCAGAGCATTCTGTACAGCTAACATTTCTTTTTGACTGATATGCAGGTGCATCTGTCTTGGGTTCCATCTGCCCTGAATGCACTGCCCTGCCATGTGAGCCCCCCATGCATAGTCTGATGTGTGTGTTGTTAGGGTTTGGGCAGAAGGGGATAGAGTGAAAGGGAGTCCCTTGTTGTGGTAGCAGGCTTCTGCCCACCAAAGGAGCTCTGTCTTTATACATGGAATGATAGAAATCATTGTTTCCAGGTCCTGAGAATGTTGATACCTTAGGCTTTTTAGATACCATTGGAGTTTCCTCATATGCAGTCTTGCATATGGAATTAGTAGAATGCAAGAGGCCATGAACCCCAGGGCTTGCAGTATTTTCCTTGCAGATAGCTGGGGTTTTGTGGCCAATAGTTTGAAGTAGGTTGTCAAATAAACTTGTTTCTCAGGAGTGAGGAATGCCATCTGGGAAGTTGTGTTCATGTTTGCTCCCAGGAATACAATCTGTTAGCAGGGTACTAGGTGAGATTTATTTTCGTTGATGGTGCACCCCAGTGAGGTTAGAAGTTTCTTTACGAATGCCAGGTGTTGTAATAGCAAGTCCTGGCTTTCTTGAATCAGACAATCGTCCAAGTACGGGTAAATTTGAATATTTCTCTGCCTGCAAAATGCAATGGCTGGAGCTAGACACTTTGTAAATACCCTGGGCGCAGTAGATAAGCCAAAGGGAAGTGCAGAGAACTGAAAGTGCATGGAGCCTGCCCTGAAGTGTGTAGGTATTTCCTGCAAGATTCCCTTACTGGGATGTGCAGGTAAGCTTCCCAGCCAGGCATTCTTGGCTAGCATGGGAAGAAACTGTTGCTGAGTTAGCATTTTGAATTTGGGAACTACCAGAAAGGTGTTGAGAATAGAGACGTCCAGGATAGGACACCAGGAGTTGTCTTTTTTGGGTACCAGAAAAAGTCTTGAATAAAAACCTTGTCCCCTTTGTTCTGCTTGGACAGGCTGAACAGCCCTAATATTGACAAGTGAGGGAACGTACTGCTGGGCCTCCGCCCATTGATTTGGGGGTAGGTCTGGCCAACCATTTGGGGTTGGTAGTGTGTGGAAGTGGAATCTGTATCCTTGGGAAACTATGTTCAAAACCCATTTGTCCTGGTTATTGAGTTCCCAGTTTTTTGCATGCAGGGTGAGCTTTCCTCCTAAGGGAGCAGGTAGTTCAGCAGGGCTTGGAAGGGTTAAGGTTAAGTCATTGTGCCATTTTTCTGTAGGGGGGTGGCTTACTACTCCCTGCTTTGGAAGTGGGAGCCCCCCACTGATTAGGTCTGTGCGTAGCCTGAGACTGTAGCCTAGGTGGTCTGCTGTTCCTGGGTATGGACTGAGAAGGCCTAGAAGGGACTGGAAAGGGCCATTTCTTTTAAGGTCAATGCATACTGAATCTGGGAGGCTGTACGTGTATAACAGTTTGCATAGATTTAGCTTTTTCCTCCATCCTTTTGAGGACTTCTTCTGCTTTGTTGCCAAAAAGGCGGTCTTCGTTTAAGGGAGCATCCAGTAATTTAGCTTTTACATGAGCTGGCAAGTTTTGTTCCTTAAGCCAAGCATGCCTTCTAAGTACAGACCCAGTGACAGCAGCCCTGCAAGATGCTTCTAAAGCATCAAAACCACATTGCAAAGTATGTTTACCAACTTGTTCTGCAGAATGCATTAAATCCTGTAATTCTTTGTGTTCAGTACAGTCTGGAATCAACATCATTTTCTGTTTAAGTAGCCCCATAACATGCTGCTGATACTTGAACATATGAAACTGGCAATTTAAAGCCCTAATAGTCAAAGTAGCAGAAGTGTAAACCTTCTTATCCCATCTGCCTAAGGCTCTAGAATCTCTATCAGAAGGGGTAGGATTTTTGGCAGCAGTAGCCTTAATGCCTTTTGGTCCTTGGGAAATGTTCTCTGGATCCGCAGAAGGATTCTTGAAGAGGAACTTGTGAGAGTAAGGTACTCTGTAATACCTGTCAGGTTTTCTGGGACCTGGAGGTAAAGTGTCTGGGGTAAGGCTAGATTCCAAGAAAGCATCATCTACAATGTCCAGAACAGGAGGGATAGCTAAAGGCCTGTGTTGAGGTAGGAGTAAGAATTTCAAGTCTCATTTTGAACTCACAGTAATCCTGGCACTCCCAGCGGAAATGCTCCCTAAGAGTGTGCAAGGTTTCACCGAAAGAAAAATCTTCTGGAGGTTAAGCAGAGGGAATGGAATCCTCTGCATCAGAATCTTCATACATAGATAATGGTAAATCCTGGTAATCAGAAGGAGCAGAAATATCAGATTCCTGATCAGAAGAATCAGAAAGAAAATCAGTTCTAGGTCTCTGGGGAAGGTTGGCTTCCCCTAATTAAGGTAATAAGGTCTTCAGCCATTCTAAGCATTTGTTTTTTTATGCATATGGGCCTGAGCCTGCAGTTTGGTCGTCGGTTTTCTAGGTGTAGTGCAAGTTTTTGGCCTGGATGAAAAATATGGCGTTGGTTAATATGAATGTCTGTAGGCCTGAATGCACCCTCAGAAGCTGGTGCCTGCACAGCGGCTCCGGACCCTTCCAAGGTACAGACATCCACAGGTTCCATAGTCAAAGAAGCATCTTGCGGCATACTGGACTCCGAATGGGTCTCAGTAGAGGCCTGCAAATCAGACGTAGCGGGTATCAGGGGCTGCAAAAGCGCTTCACTGAATACCGGCGGACTGGTGACTAGTTTAACGGAAGCGTCGCTGGCAGTTTTGGACCTATGCGGTCTGTCTCTGTCTTTATCCTTATGTTTTTTAGGAAGATCAGCAGTCGGATGGCTTGACAAAGCAATTTCAGAGTAGACAGAATGAGTACGAAAGTAATTAGCTGCAAAAATAGCCCGACAACAAATAGTTCAGGCGTTGAACAAGGCACAAAACTGACAACGAGGGATGTCGTGGTCTGGGCCTAAACAGGGGATGCAGTAAGAATGAAAATCGCTATGAGTATTTGCTTTCCACAGGTAAGCCAATTGTTAACTTTTACCGACATCGGTTAGAGCAAGAAAAAGGATTCCCGACAGGGTGCTTAGCTTTTTTGAAGACTTCAAGTCGGAAACTCGAAAACTAAAATTTCAGGAGTCGGCCGACCAGCATTTGCAAACTGATACTGCTTTGGACACCACACGGCAAGAAAGACTGATGTAATGGCATCGGCTGCATGTTTTATACCCCTGGCGACCTGACGTCAAGGAAGAAGCGACAGCATCTGATGCGGACATCCGAAGACTTTGGTATTCAGGCCGGCTGAGGGCTACCTGCAGGCAGATAACCCAAATGTGATGACTCCAAAGTACAGTTGTGTACACTTACAATAAATTTAGATGTTCGAGTGTATTCACTGTTGCAGTCATTACATTTGGGTGATCCTGCTGGCAGGTTGCTCTCAGTCGGCCTGAATTCCAAAGTCCTGGGTCCTGCGTCAGCTGCTATCACCCCTTCCCTGATGTCAGGTTGTCAGGGGTATAAAAGATGCGGCCGACGCCATTTTCTTTAGTTTTTCTTGCCCCAGATGTCAGGTGCCCCCTAAAAAAGGGAAGCCAAAATTTATATATATATATATATATATATATATATATATATATATATATATATATAAAACTACATGCACCAATATAAACTTTACCTTCATCTACAAGCAAATACACCACATATGTTGTATAAATCAGAGCAGGAAAGATAGGTTCCAACAGAAGAAAGGGGGATAGCGGGTGGGTAACCTGGACTGCAACAGTGAATACACACGAACATCTACATTTATGGAAAGTCTACACAACTTTACTATGTTCTTCGTGTTTCACTGTTGCAGTCATTACATTTGGGTAGAGTCCCAAAGCTATGGATGGGAGGCTGGAGCTAAACGGCATTAGGAGCGGCTATGAGGCCCTGCAGAACTGCAGTGGCAAAGCCTGCCCTGGATTTAGAGTAGAGTGGCAGATGATAGTGCTTTGTAAAGGTGTGCACTGAACTCCAAGTAGCAGCCTCTAAAATGTCCTTGGTTGGTACTCCCCTGAGAAAGGCTGCTGAAGTGGCTGCAGCTCTTGTTGAATGTGGCCTAATGCCCTTAGGCACTGGCTTGCCATGGTGTAAGTAGCAGAAATTAATGCAATGGCCTATCCACTTTGAAATAGTCAGCTTTGAGATAGCCTTTCCTTGTGATCCTGCAGCATATGCCACTAGTAATTGCTCTGTCTTTCTGAAAATTTTGGTTCTGTCCAAGTAGAATCTAAGCTGTCTGTGTACGTCCAAAGAATGCAGAATTCTCTCCCCCTTGTTCTGTGGATTTGGATAAAAAGTTGGCAGATGAATAGTTTGGTTAAAAGCCAAACTGGACACCACCTTAGGCATAAATGTTGGGTTCGTCCTCAGAGAGACCCTGTCTGGATAAAAAATGATAAAAGTTTCCTCAGCCATGAGCGCCTGTAGCTCTGAAACTTGGCTTGCAGAAGTGATAGCTAGGAGCAGAGCTGTTTTCCAAGATAAAAACTTTATATCAGCAGTAGCAGCTGGCTCAAAAGGAGGCAGGTTGAGTTTTTCCAAGACATAGTTGAGGTGCCATGCAGGCATTGGTGATCTCCTTGGAGGCCTTAAATTGTTGGCTCCTCTAAGGTACTGTTTTAATAAGGGATGAGAGAAGATTGGTGGCTCTGTATTGTAGTGAGACAAAATGGCAGAGGCATGAATTTTGATAGATGAAAAAGATAGGCCTTTGTCCAGCATCTCAGTTAAGTATTGCAAAATCTGAGGAATATTTGGCACAGCTGTATCAGTTCCTTGTGTCTGGTTCCAAGCACAGAATCTCTTCCATTTTCCAGAATAAGATTTTCTAGTACTAGGCCTTCTGGCCTCCAAAATGACATCCATCACAGCTTTACTGAGAGGTGTGTTTTGTATGTTTACATTATCCGCCATGCTGCCAGGTTTAAAGTCCTGAGTTGGCTGTGCAGGATCTGACTGTTTTGCTGGGACAGTAGATGAGGTATTTGAGGTAAGGTCCAAGCTGGGCATTGAGACAAGTTCTTTAGGATTGGAAACCAGTACTGGCAAGGCCAGTCTGGGGCAATCAGTATCATTTTTGGCTTCTCCAGTTTGAACTTTAGGAGTACCTTGGGGAGGAGAGGCAGTGGGGGAAAGGCATATACTGTTTTTTCCAGCTGAAAGATAGGGCGTCCACTTTCCATGCTTTTCTGTGATAAGTCCTTGTGCAGAATCTTTTTAGTTGGTAGTTGTGAGGGGAAGCAAATAGATCTATGTCCGGGCATCCCCATTTCCTTGTTATCATGCTGAAGACTTGTGGATCCAGCTGCCACTTGTGGGGATCCATGAGGTTTCTGCTTAGTTCATCTACCAGAGTACTTTTCCTTCCTGGCAGGAATTGTGCCTGCAGATGTACTTGGTAAGTCAATGCTGTGTCCCACAAAGTCATGGCTAGTCTGCAAAGGGGGTAAGAATGTGTGCCCCCCCTGCTTGTTTATATACCACATGACCGTGGTGTTGTCTGTCTTTATCAGTAGTTGTCCCGGATGAAGTAGGTCCTTGAAGGCTATCAGGGCATTCTGAACAGCTAGCATCTCTTTTTGATTGATATGTAGATACATTTGGGTTGAGGACCATGTGTCCTGAATGCATCTTCCTGCCATGTGGGCCCCCCAGGCATAATCTGATGCATCTGTTGTTAGTGTCTGCCTGCCTGGGGGTAATGTGAATGGCTGTCCCTTGTTTTGGTGACAAGCCTTTGCCCACCATCTAAACTCCTGTTGTAGGCAGGGAATGAGAGTAATCATTGTTTCCAGGCTGTGGCAATGTTGAGTCCAAACACTTTTTAGGTACCATTGAAGATTCCTTATATGCAGTCTTGCATATGGAATTAGTAGGATGCAGGATGCCATGAAGCCCAAAGCCTACAGAATTTTTCTTGCAGATAACTGGGCCTTTGTTGTCATGGGTAGTCAGTTGCCTTTGTTTGTCTGGCGTGAGATAAGCCATCTGGGCAGTTGTATTTAAGCTTGCACCCAGGAATATTATCTCTTGAGAGGGTAATAGTTTTGATTTCTTTTTGTTGACTGTGTACCCTAGGCATGTTAGAAGTGTATTGACAAACACCAGATGCTGTAGAAGAATGTCCTTGTTCTCTGCTTGAATTAGACAGTCATCCAAGTAAGGATATATTTGTATTCCTCTTTGTCTGCAGAATGCAATTACTGGTACCAGGCACTTTGTAAAGACCCTGGGCGCAGTAGATAAGTCAAAGGGCAGTGCAGAGAATTGGTAATGCATTGAGCCAGCCTTGAATCTGAGGTATCTTCTGCATAATTATCTGATTGGGACATGCAGGTATGCCTCTTTTTGGTCTAGAGTCACCATGGGCAGAAGCTGCTGCAAAGTCATCATCTTGAATTTTGGTATATCCAGGAATGTGTTCAGAATAGATAGGTCCAGTATTGGTCTCCAGGTTTTGTCCTTTCTAGGTACCAAGAACAGTCTTGAGTAAACTCCTTGTCCCTGCTCTTGCTCTGGTACTTGTTGAATGGCCCCCATGCCCATGAGGGATGAGACCTGTTTTTGTGCCTCTGCCCATTGATTTTTTGGCAGATCGGGCCAGCCGTTTGCCTTTGGCAGGGTATGGAAATGGAACTTGTACCCCTGTGACAAGATATTTAGAACCCACTTGTCCTGGGTTATAATGTGCCAATTTTGAGAAAAAAGCGCTAATTTTCCCCCAAGGGTGCTGCCAGGAGATAAGTGTTTGGTGCAGGCAGGGGGAAGTCATTGGGACTGTTTCCTGTATGGTTGTGATTTGTCCTCTCCAACCTTGGAGGTAGAAGCACCCCATTGCTTTGACCTGTAGGAACCTTGCGCCTGGGTTCTGCCGCTAGGTCGTCTGGGTCTGCCCCTTTGAGGTCTGTCTGACACAAGAAAGGACCAATTCTTTGTAGGCCTGTGTCTACTAAACCTAGGTGACTGTACTTGTAAAAAATCTTTGACAGTTTGCATAGATTTAGCTTTGTCCTCCATTTTCTTTAACACCTCCTCTGCCTTAACACCAAACAAAGTATCATGCTGTAAAGGTGCATCTAATAATTTAACTTTGACATGATCAGGCAGATTCTGTTCCTGTAAGCAAGCATGCCTCCTAATTACAGAACCCGTAACTACGGCCCTGCAGGCCTCCAAAGAATCAAAACCACATTGCAAAGTATGCTTTCCAACTTGTTCAGCTGCATGCAATAAATCCTGCATTTCCTTGTTTTCTGCACATTCCGAGTTTAATAACATTTTCTGTTTAAGCAATGCCATGACATGTTGCTGATATTTGAGTATATGAAACTGACAGTTTAAGGCCCTTACAGCCAAGGTAGCAGATGTGTAAAAGTACAGTTGTGTACCTGCCATAAATGTAGATGTTCGAGTGTATTCACGGTTGCAGTCATTACTCTTGGGTTATCCTGCTGGCAGGCTACCCGCAGTCAGCCAGAATTCCAAAGTCTAGGTCCGGCATCGGTTGCTGTCGCGTCTTCCCTGACGTCAGTGCGCCAGGGGTATATAAGATGCAGCCGACGCCATTTTCTTCAGTTTTTCTTGCCCCAGATGTCAGGTGCCCCTAAAAAGGTAGGCTAAATTATGCCAATAAGCATGCATGCACAAAAAACAACTTTTCCTTCATCTACAAGCAAATACACCACATAGATTGTATAGAGTATAAAAGTACAGATAGGTCCCAGCAAAGAAAAAAGGGGGATGGTGGAAGGGTAACCTGGACTGCAACAGTGAATACACTTGAACATCTACATTTATGGTAGGTACACAACTGTACTATGTTCATCATGTTTCACAGTTGCAGTCATTACAATTGGGTTGAATCCCAAAGCTAAGGTTGGGAGGCTGGAGCTAAATAGGATTAGGAGAGGCTATAAGGCCCTGCAGAACTGCAGTGGCAAAGCCTGCCCTGGATTTAGAGTAGAGAGGTAAGTGATAGTGCTTTGTAAAGGTATGCACTGAACTCCAAGTTGCAGCCTCTAAGATGTCTTTGGTTAGTACTCCTCTGAGGAAGGCTGCTGAAGTGGCTGCTGCTCTGGTTGAATGTGGCCTAATGCCCTTAGGCACTGATTTGCCATGCTGTGAATAGCAGAAACTAATGCAATGGCCTATCCACTTTGAAATTGTCTGTTTTGAGATAGGCTTTCCTTGTGATGCTGCAGCATATGCCACTAGAAGTTGATCAGTCTTTCTGAAAGATTTAGTTCTGTCCAAGTAGAAGCATAGCTGTCTGTGAATGTCCAAAGAATGCAGAATTCTCTCACCCTTATTCTGTGGGTTTGGATAAAAAGTAGGCAAATGAATTGTTTGGTTAAGGGTCACACTGGACACTACCTTAGGCATAAATGTAGGGTTTGTCCTCAGCGAAACCCTGTCAGGATGGAAAATGATAAAAGGTTCCACAGCCATGAGTGCCTGTAACTGAGACTCTTCTAGCAGAGGTTATTGCTAGGAGCAGAGGTGTTTTCTAGGATAAGAATTTTATGTCAGCTGCAGAGGCTGGCTCAAATGGAGGCAGTGTGAGTTTTTCCAACACATAGTTGAGGTCCCATGCAGATATTGGTGCTCTCCTTGGAGGTCTTATGTTTTTGGCCCCTCTGAGGTACTGCCTCAGTAACGGATGAGAAAAAATAGGTGGTTCTGTATTGTAATGAGCTGAAATGGCAGAGGCATGAATTTTAATTGATGAAAAGGAAAGGCCTTTATCCAGCATCTCAGTTAAGTATTGCAAAATCTGAGGAATATTTGGAACAATCGTGTCAATACCTTGTGCTTGGTTCAAAGCACATAATCTCTTCCATTTGTATGCATAAGACTTTCTGGTGCTAGGCCTCCTGGCCACCAAAATAACATCCATCACTGCTTTAGAGAGAGGTATGTCTTGAGAGGCTATATTATCTGCCATGCAGCCAGGTTTAAGGTTTTGAGTTGGCTGTGCAGTATCTGGCTGTCTTGTTGGGTCAATAAGTGAGGAATTTGAGGTAATGTTCAGGCTGGGCAGTGAGACAAGCTCTTTAGGATTGGGTACCAGTGCTGGTGGGGCCAGTCAGGGGCAATCAGTATCATTTTTGGTTTCTCTTGTCTGACCTTGAGGAGTACCTTGGGGAGGAGAGGCAGAGGAAGAAAGGCATATACTGTTAGATTTTTCCAGCTGAAAGATAGAGCATCCACTTTCCATGCTTGCTTGTGATAAGTCCTTGTGCAGAATCTTTGTAGTTGGTAGTTGTGAGGGGAGGCAAATAAGTCTATGTCCGGGCATCCCCAGGTCTTTGCTATCATGCTGAAGACTTGTGGATCCAATTTCCACTTGTGGGGATCCATTAGGTTTCTGCTTAGTTCATCTGCCAGAGGATTTTTCCTTCCTGGCAGGAATTGAGCTTGCAGGTGTACTTGGTAAGTCAATGCTGTGTGCCACAAGTTCATGGCTAGCCTGCAGAGGGGGTAGGAATGTGTGCCTCCCTGCTTGTTTATGTACCACATGACTGTAGTATTGTCCATCTTTATTAGTAGTTGTCCTGGATGAAGTTGATCCTTGAAGGCTGCTAGAGCATTCTGAACAGCTAGCATCTCTTTTTGATTGATATGCAGATGCATTTGACTTGCGTACCATGTGTCATGAATACATCTTCCTGCCATATGGGCCCCCCAGGCATAATCTGATGCATCTGTTGTCAATGTCTGCCTGGCTGTGGGTAAGGTGAATGGCTGTCCCGTGCTGTGGTGACAGGCTTTTGCCCACCATAGAAACTCCTGTTGCAGGCAGGGAATGAGGGTAATTATTGTTTCCAGGCTGTGGCAATGTTGAGTCCAAACACTTTTTAGATACCATTGAGGTTTCCTCATATGCAGTCTTGCATATGGAATTAGCAGAATGCAGGATGCCATGAAACCCAAGGCCTGCAGAATTTTTCTTGCAGATAACTAGGTCTTTGTTGCCAACATTTTGAAATAAGTAGTCAGTTGTCTGTGTTTGTCTGGCATGAGATAAGCCATCTGGGCAGTTGTATTTAAGCTTACACCCAGGAATATTATCTCTTGAGAGGGTACGAGTTTTGATTTCTTCTCGTTTACTGTGTACCCTAGACGTGTCAGTAATCTTTTTACAAACGCCAGATGCTGTAGTAGAATGTCCTTGTTCTCCGCTTGAATAAGGCAGTCGTTCAAGTAAGGATATATTTGTATTCCTCTTTGTCTGCAAAATGCAATTACTGGTGCCAGGCACTTTGTGAAGACCCTGTGCGCAGTAGATAAGCCAAAGGGCAGTGCAGAGAATTGGTAGTGCATTGAGCCAGCTTTGAATCTGAGGTATCTTCTGCATGTTTGTCTGATTGGGACATGCAGATATGCCTCTTTTAGATCTAAAGTCACAACCCAAGCCTTCTTGCCCAACATGGGCAGAAGCTGCTGTAGAGTCAACATTTTGAGTTTTGGAATAACCAGATATGTGTTTAGAATAGATAGGTCCAGTATTGGTCTTCAGGCTTTGTCTTTTCTGGGTACCAAGAACAGTCTTGAACAGAATCCGTGACCCTGTTCTTGTTCTGGTACTTGTTGAATGGCCCTCATGTCCATGAGGGATGAAACTTGTTTTTGTGCCTCTGCCTATTGACTGCGTGGCAGGTCTGGCATACCGTTTTGTCTTGGCAGGGTGTGAAAGTGGAACCTGTATCCTTGTGAAACTATATTTAGAACCCATTTGTCCTGGGTGATCATGAGCCAATTTTGTGAAAAAAGTGCTAGCTTTCCCCCCAAAGGGGCTGTCAAAAAATAAGTGCTTGGTGCTGGAAGTGGAAAGTCATTGAGACTGTTTCCTGAATGGCTGTGATTTTTTCTCTCCGCTCTTGGAGGTAGAAGCTCCCCATTGTTTAGGCCTGTATGAGCCTTGGGGCTGTGATCTGCCTCTGGAGCATCTGTATCTGCCCCTTTGTGGTCTATCTGACACTGGAAAGGACCAATTTTTTGTAGGCCAGTTCCTGCTAAATCAGGGAGGCTGTACCTGCAAGAAATCCTTGACTGTTTGCATAGATTTAGCCTTGTCTTCCATTTTCTTCAACACCTCTTCTGCTTTAGCACCAAACAAAGTATCATGCTGTAAAGGAGCGTCTAATAGTTTTGCTTTAACATGATCCGGCAAATTTTGTTCTTTTAACCAAGCATGCCTCCTAATGACAGATCCTGTAACAGCGGCCCTACAGGAGGCCTCAAGAGAATCAAAACCACATTGCAAAGTATGCTTTCCAACTTGTTCAGCTGCATGCAATAAATCCTGCATTTCTTTATTGTCTGCACATTCTGTATTTGCTGGCATTTTCTGTTTAAGCAAAGATATAAGATATTGCTGATACTTAAGCATATGAAATTGGCAATTTAAAGCTCTTACAGCCAAGGTAGCAGAGGTATAAATCTTTTTGCCCCATCTGTCTAGGGCCCTAGAATCCCTATCAGAGGGGATAGGGTTTTTTGCAGTATTAGCCTTGACCCCTTTGGGACCCTGAGAGATGGTTTCTGGGTCAGCTGCAGGGTTCTTATAGAGAAATTTATGTGAATCAGGAACCCTGTAGTATCTGTCTGGCTTAACAGGGGCTGGTGGTAAAGAGTCTGGAGAAAAACTGGACTCTGTAAATACATCATCTACAATGTCTAAAACAGGCAGAATAGCAAGGGGCCTGTGCTGGGGCAATAAAAGGAAATCTCTGAGCCTTTTCTTGGATTCTGAGTAATCTTGGCTCTCCCACTGGAAATGCTCCCTCATAGTATGTAGTGTTTCCCCAAAAGAATAATCCTCAGGAGGAGAGGCTGAAGGGATAGATTCTTCAGCATCAGAATCCTCATAGGGAGGAATGGAGTAATCCTGTTCAGAGGAGGAATCAGAGGAAATGGAAACCTGGTCTGAAGATTCATATTCCAACTCTTGCCTAGGCCTCTTTTCAGGAGGGGATGGGAACCCCTGATCAAAGTAATAAGGTCTTCGGCCATTTTAAGCATCTGTTTTTTAGGCATGGAGGCCTGTCCAGGTGAATGCTGTACTTGTTTCTTTGTCTTTAGAGTGCTTTAGTCTTTGTCTTTGTAGCTGAAGTAGGTTTCACATATAACTGTGTAGGCCTGAAAACACCCTCAGAAGCCGATGCCCACTCAGCGGCTCCGGACCCATCTGAGGGAATAGTTTCCGAGTGTCCAGTACCTTGAGTTTCCAGAGGCCCAGTCGGCTCCATGTGGGAGTCGGAAGCGACCTGTGGCTCTGAGGTAGTGGGCGTCAGGGGCTGCAAAAGCGCCTCACTGAGAACCTGTGAACTGGCGACAGGCCTACAAGAAGCCTCGTCGTCGGTTTTGGATCTCGGATGCCTGTCCTTTTCTTTTCGTTTTTTGTAAACTCCGGTAGTCGGCTGATTCGACGACATTATATAATAAAATCTTCTGCCAAAGTAATGAAATGCAAAATCGTACTGACGCTTAATGGTGCGTTGGTTAAATCTAGCACAAAACCGACAACTAGCAACATTATGGTCAGGGCCTAGGCAAGGAATACAGTAAGAATGAAAATCCTTATGAGGTATTTGCTTCCCACAAGAAATACAGTTATTAACTTTTTCTGACATCGGTCTGGAGCAAGAAAAAGTTTCAACGGGTACTTAGCTTTAATGAAGACTTCGGATCTGAAATTCGAATTTGAAAACTTCAGGAGTCGGCCGACCGGCACTTACAAACTGCTTTTGCTTTGGGCACCACGCGGCAAGAAAGACTGAAGAAAATGGCGTCGGCTGCATCTTATATACCCCTGGCGCACTGAAGTCAGGGAAGATGCGACAGCAACCAACGCAGGACCTAGACTTTGGAACTCAGACCGACTGCAGGTAGCCTGCCAGCAGGATAACCCAATTCTAATGACTGCAACAGTGAAACACAATGAACATCCTTTTTTCCCCATCTATCCAGTGCCCTAGAATCTCTGTCAGAGGGGGTAGGGTTTTTTGCAGCGGAAGCCTTAACTCCTTTGGGACCCTGTGAAATAGTTTCTGGGTCTGCAGCAGGGTTTTTAAAAAGGAATTCATGTGAGTCAGGAACCCTGTAGTATCTGTCAGGCTTAACAGGAGCTGGAGGTAAGGAGTCAGGGGTAAGACTAGACTCCGAAAACACATCATATACAATATCTAACACAGGTGGAATGGCTAGTGGCCTGTGTTGCGATAGTAAAAGGAAATCCCTGAGCCTCTTTTTAGATTTTGAAAAATCTTGGCTCTCCCAGTGGAAATGCTCCCTCATGGTATGCAAGGTTTCCCCAAAAGAATAGTCCTCTGGAGGAGAAGCTGAATGAATAGATTCTTCAGCATCAGAATCCTCATGGGGGGAAGAAAATATTCCTGATCAGAAGAGGAATCAGAAGAAATAGAAACCTGATCTGAAGATTCATAGTCAGTCTCTTGCCTAGGCCTCTTATCAGGAGGGGGATGGGAACACCTGATCAAGGTAATTAAGTCTTTGGCCATTTTGAACATCTGCTTTTTGGGCATAGAGGCCTGTCCACGTGGCTCTTGAGCTTGTTTCTTTGCTTTAGAAGGCGCTTTAGTCTTTGCCTTTGAAGCTGAGGTTGGTTTAATGTAAAGATGTTTAGGTCTGAATACACCCTCAGAAGCCGGTGCCTGCTCAGCTGCTCCAGACCCATCTGAAGGAATAGTATCCGAGGCTCCAATACCTTGAGTTTCCAGCGGCATGGCCGACTCCATTTGGGAGTCGGTAGTGGCCTGCGACTTAGCGGGTGTCAGGGGCTGCGAAAGCGACTCAGTGAGAACCAGCGAACCTGCGACTAGCTTAGGAGAAGCTTTGTCGTCGGGTTTGAGCCTCGGTTGTCTATCTCTCACCTTTTCTTTGCATTTTTTGTGAACTCCGGTAGTTGGATGGCTATCCAACGACATTTCTGGATACTTAAACCAGCGTCCAAAATAGTTTAAAGCAAAATCATACCAACGCTTAATAGTGCGTTGGTTAAATCTAGCACAAAACCGACAACCAGAAACGTTGTGATCAGGGCTTAGGCAAGGAATACAGTAAGAATGAAAGTCTTTATGAGGTATTTGCTTTCCACAAGAAATACAATTATTTACTTTTTCTGACATCGGTCTGGAGCAAGAAAAAAGTTTCCCCAATGGGGTACTTAGCTTTATTGAAGACTTCGGATCTGAAACTCGAACACGAAAATCTCAGGAGTCGGCCGACCGGCACTTGCGAACTACTTCTGCTTCGGGCACTGCGGGGCAAGAAAGACTGAAGAAAATGGCGTCAGATGCATCTTTTATACCCCTGACGTCAGGGAAGGGGCGACAGCAGCCGACGCAGGACCCAGAACTTTGGAATTCAGGCCGACTGAGGGCAACCTGCCAGCAGGATTACCCAAATGTAATGACTGCAACAGTGAAACACGAAGAACATCAGTGAAACATGAAGAACATCATAGTTTTAGAAATACCTGTAAATGAATTGAACCAATACACAAGTACTGATGAAATGACTGAAATACTTGATGTGAATGCTTTCTTGACTCTGGAATACATGTTGCTAAGGGAAGAGAAAGACCAAGCCTATGAGGTGTATACACTGCCTATGAGTGGTAATAGTGACTTTGTAAGTAGACAACAGGAATCCCATGTTTAAAATGGTATTTTTCTCGCTACAGATTATCTGCAGCTATCCAATTTTAGGTTTCAATTCATTGAAACAGAGGTTGGTCAAGTGAAGGAAAAGGGGACAAATTCATTGGGTTGCCAGAAATAGTAGACCTGGTGTAGTCTATGACCTCAGTTATAAACTGTTCCACTGAATAGACCATTTATGATGTAAACAAAGTGGTGCAGGAAGTAAAATCAGAAAAAGTATTTCTGAAATTTCACAATCTAGGAGAAGATACCTCTTTAGAACTAGTTGTCTTTAGTGTTTACTAGTGGAGGAACTCATGGTGGATATGTCATTGTGTGGGTGGGAAAATAAGGAACATTTCTCATCTTTCTGCTGACAGTAGTATAGAATTTGGGGAGCTGTTCATAGTACAGTAGTAGGAGGCACTTTCATTAACAAATAGATTTTATAAATAACAGACACAACCAGGGATTCATAAAGATTACCACTTCTCACGTTAAGGGCTGTGGTAAAATGGCCTTGTGTCTGCGATGAGGAGAAACGTTAGCTGCAATTAGGAAAGCCGTCATTAACTAATTTGCATGTCTTGGAAATGCCATTAACTACCTTGAGTACAGATCAGCACTTTCTGCAGTACTTAACAGTGGAGTAGCCATGTTGTGTTAGCACAACCCACCTCCAGTCATTCAATATTTCACACAACACAATACACAGATTCACGCAAGCATACACAAACACACACACACCACATACCCCATACCTGTCCTTGTGTTATGAGAACTGCCCATTGTTTCTCTTTTCCTACCCTTGTGAATTCAGTCAGTCAGCCATTAATGCTAGGTAAGTTTCTATAATACATGCTAGTGCAAAAGCTGTTAGACCACCAACTTTATAAGTTTTTAGGAAGCACATTTAAAATCTGTCCTTGATTTTGTCCAGTCTAGAACTAAAAGGTTGAGATATAGCCCTACTGTTCCTTGTCCCTCCCCCTTGTATGACATGAACTGTTTCAGGCATGGAATAATGCCCTAGATCTGTATTTAAAATACCCATATTGTACTAACTTCTCAGTTAGTGCATCGGGTTAGTGCCAAGGTTTACTCTAGCAAGGGTGCAGGGGTCAACTCCATTTTAGTGCACATTAATTAATAGTATTCCTCTTGTACAGTCTGTCCTTCTACCATGTTTTATTTATTGATTTTTTAACTAAATGCCACTAAGACAATCTAAATAAAGTACCCGGGTGTCAAATGTCATCACCGACCCACATAGTTAAAGACATCCCTGGTGCCTAGTACTACCTTGACCCATGAAGTTAATGACATCCTTGGTGTCTACTTTCCCCGACCCCCTGACCTACATACTTAATGATATCTCTGGTGTATAGTGTTCCCCCTGATCCAATGTTGCAGGTTTACGGTCATTAGTCTAGAAGCGTGTGGAGGTATGAGAGCCACCCCCAACCCCCCCCCCCCCCACAGATACTTTCATACAGTCATTCTCCACAAACATGCACACATCCTCCCCACCTGATCACATTCACAGACACATACATCCAGTCACCATAAACATGCATACATATACTTACCTACTTTACCCTTCCACAAACCCTATACTGCTACCTTCCAAGTAGACACTCTCACACACACATGCTCTGAATCCCTTGGCTGTGTAAATACCCAACTGCAGGCAGTTCAGTGTGGAAAGTATACAGTTCATTACTAAATCCTCTCCCCAGACTGCCTCATTAGCATATAGCATGGTCATGGAGACAGCCCACTGTGGTGTTGCAAGTCTTTGGATTGCAGCACTGTGTTTGGCTTATCTCTGAATCCAAAATGGTTACTATAGGTGCAAACCTCATATACATGTCACTGCAACTTTTCTGAATTAGGCATAGGGTCTTACCACATCATTTGTCTTGAGGCCACTCCTTAATGAGTCCTAATGTTCAGTTATCATCTCCACCAAACAGAATTCTGTATCTTGTTCCAGACATTCCTGATCTCATGGGTGCATGACGATGATGGTATATTTCATGATATTACGTACCATGTACATAAGTATACTTTTTCCACATACCTGCCAGATGGCCCACTTGCTACCAGTGAGCAGTGTCTCAATATAACAATGAAGATTTGGCATCCCATTGCTAACAAGTAGTATACAGATACATACTCGTCCATCTACATAGATTCCAATCAGCCATTTGTAATAAGAATGACCACCTACTTGCATGCAGATGGAAAAAAGGATATTGCCACGATGAAGGATTCTATTTTTAAATCACCTAATACAGTAAGCACGTACTTGTTATATGTAACAACAAGGACCTTCTATAATGGATCCTAAGATTGTGTTGATCCCCAAGCAATAAAACCCACCCAGACAGAAGGAGCCAGAGAACCACACCAACACCAGCTAGAAAGCTGAACACTGAGGAGCACCAAGCCAAAATGACCAGATTCCAAAGCTGCAACAGCAGAGGTTGCCTAGGAAGGAGTGACACTGACCCCAGGGTTGCAGCAACCAAGCCAACATTGGAGGCAGATACCCTTTAGTGAAGTAGATGATTGCCACCTGGGTCAGTGATTTTAGTATCAAATGTCACCATATAACCAGTCTTTCTCTCCTTGGAATTAAAAGGATTGGAACTTCCTCCCTCCTGTAGTAAATATGGATGAACCACTAGCTGACCCCAGCAGCCATTCTCTGTAAAGAACTCCTCAGAGCTGGAACAGCACACCCAGGATTAACAGGCCGAAGCAACCTGATTCCAGTTCACCCTAGGGAAATGACTGTTGAGAAGGAATAGAAAGTGCCTTTTCAAGAAAGTTGAAAGAGGAGGAAGGACCTTCTGATGGATTTGCAGGATGCCATCTTGTTTAGACTTTAAGCAATGGGACACTTTGCATTGCAGAACTGTGTTTGGCTTATCTCTAAATCCAAAATGGTTACTATGAGGTGCAAACCTCATATACATGTCACTGCAACTTTTCTGAATTAGGCATAGAGTCTTACCACATCAGTTGTCTTGAGGCCACTCCTTAATGAGTCCTAATGTTCAGTTATCATCTCCACCAAACAGAATTCTGTATCTTGTTCCAGACATTCCTGATCTCATGGGTGCATGACGATGATGGTATATTTCATGATATTACGTACCATGTACATAAGTATACTTTTTCCACATACCTGCCAGATGGCCCACTTGCTACCAGTGAGCAGTGTCTCAATATAACAATGAAGATTTGGCATCCCATTGCTAACAAGTAGTATACAGATACATACTCGTCCATCTACATAGATTCCAATCAGCCATTTGTAATAAGAATGACCACCTACTTGCATGCAGATGGAAAAAAGGATATTGCCACGATGAAGGATTCTATTTTTAAATCACTTAATACAGTAAGCACGTACTTGTTATAAGTAACAACAAGGACCTTCTATAATGGGTCCTAAGATTGTGTTGATCCCCAAGCAATAAAACCCACCCAGACAGAAGGAGCCAGAGAACCACACCAACACCAGCTAGAAAGCTGAACACTGAGGAGCACCAAGCCAAAATGGCCAGATTCCAAAGCTGCAACAGCAGAGGTTGCCTAGGAAGGAGTGACATTGACCCCAGGGTTGCAGCAACCAAGCCAGCATTGGAGGCAGATACCCTTTCGTGAAGTAGATGATTGCCACCTGGGCCAGTGGTTTTAGTATCAAATGTCACCATATAACCAGTCTTTCTCTCCTTGGAATTAAAAGGATTGGAACTTCCTCCCTCCCGTAGTAAATATGGATGAACCACTAGCTGGCCTCAGCAGCCATTCTCTGTAAAGAACTCCTCAGAGCTGGAAAGTACAGTTTTGTACCTACCATAAATGTAGATGTTCGATTGTACACCCTGCTGCAGTCATCACACTTGGGTTATCCTGTCATCAGGCGGTCCCGCAGTCAGCTGGAATTCCAAAGTCTTGGTCCGGTGTCGGTTGCTGTCGCTTCTTCCCTGACGTCAGTGTGCCAGGGGTATATATAATGCAACCAACGCTATTTTCTTCAGTTTTTCTTGCCCCAGATGTCAGGTGCCCCCAAAAAGGTGGTCAGAAATTAGTACCAAATTGAGTAAACTTGCACAAACACAAAATCCCTTTAGCTATAAGCAAATACATCAGGAAGGTATTGAAGAGATTTAGCCAGTAGGTCAGAGGGGATGGAGGGAGGGTAACCTGGACTGCAGCAGGATGTACACTCGAACATCTACATTTATGGTAGGTACAAAACTGTATTATGTTCATCGTGTTACCCTGCTGCAGTCATCACACTTGGGTTGAATCCCAAAGCTAGGGATGGGTGGAGGTATCATAGAGGGTTAGAGGAGGCTAGAAGGCCCTGCAGAACTGCAGTGGTGAAGCCCGCCCTGGTCTTAGAGTAAAGTGGTAAGTGATAGTTTTTGGTAAAGGTGTGTACTGAACTCCAAGTTGCAGCTTCCAAAATCTCCTTGGTTGGAACCCCCCTGAGAAAGGCTGTAGAAGTAGCTGTTGCCCTGGTAGAGTGGGGCCTAATGGTAGCAGGAACTGGTTTTCCATGATGGGTGTAGCAAAAACGTTTGCAATGACCTATCCATTTGGAAATGGTTTGCTTTGATATAGCCTTTCCTTGAGAAGCTGTAGCATAGGATACAAAGAGCTGGTCAGATTTTCTGAAAGCCTTAGTTTTGTCCAAGTAGAAAAGAAGTTGCCTGTGAATGTCCAAGGAATGCAAGAGTCTCTCACCTTTGTTCTGTGGATTTGGGAAGAAGGTGGGTAAGTGGATGGTTTGATTTAAAGCCACACTGGAAACCACCTTAGGCATAAAGGAAGGATTAGTTCTTAGAGAAATCCTGTCTTGATGAAAAATGTGGAAATGTTCCATTGCCATTAGTGCCTGTAGCTCGGAGACTCTTCTAGCTGAAGTTATTGCTAGCAGCAATTCCATGATAGGAACTGAAGATCTGCAGAGAAAGCTGGTTCAAAGGGAGGTAGCGTTAGTTTTTCCAGAACAAAACTTGAGGTCCCATGTTGGTGTAGGTGCTCTCCTGGGTGGTCTAATGTTTTTTGCCCCTCTGAGGAACTGCCTTAGAAGTGGATGCGAAAATAAGGGTGGATCCGTGTTGTAGTGGGCCGAAATAGCTGAAGCATGGATTTTAATGGAGGAGAAAGAAAGTCCTTTGTGCAACATCTCAGTTAAATACTGTAGAATGTGAGGCATGTGAGACTGAATTGTGTCTTGGCCTTTAGATTGGTTCCAGGCACAAAACCTTTTCCATTTGTCCGAATAAGCCTTCCTGGTGCTTGGCCTCCTAGCTTCCAGAATAACATCCATAACTGCTTGGGAAAGAGGAGCTGGCTGGATGCTTAGTTGATTTGCCATGCAGCCAGATTTAAGGTTTTGAGCTGGCTGTGAAGAATCTGATTGTTTTGTTGTGTGAGTAAATGGGAAATTTGTGGTAATATCCATGGTGGGCCGTGGGCCATATTTCTCAAGAGCGAGTACCTGTGCTGGCGTGGCCAGTCCGGGGCTATGAGAATCAGTCGAGGTCTCTCCTTTTTGACTTTCAGAAGTACCTTTGTGAGGAGAGGCAATGGAGGGAAGGCATATACTGTCAGGTTTTTCCAACTGAAAGAGAGTGCGTCCACTTTCCACGCTTGATGGTGAAATGCCCTTGTACAAAATTTTGTCAGTTGATAGTTTTGAGGGCTGGCAAACAGGTCTATGACTGGAAGGCACCATTTTTGAGTTATCATTGTAAGTACTTGTGGATCTAGTTTCCATTTGTGGGGATCCATGATGTTTCTGCTGAGGTCACCTGCCAATGTATTCTTCCATCCTGGCAGGAATTGAGCTTGTAACTGAACTTGGTAAGCCAGCGCTGTGTTCCATAAGGTCATAGCTTGCCTGCACAGAGGGTAGGAGTGAGTACCCCCTTGTTTGTTTATGTACCACATTACTGTGGTGTTGTCCATCTTTATTGCCAGTTGTCCTGGATGTGAAAGATCCTTGAAGGCTGTCAGAGCTTTCTGTACAGCTAGCATCTCTTTTTGATTGATGTGCAGATTCCTTTGATCTGCAGTCCATACGCCTTGAACGCACTGTCCTGCCATGTGTGCCCCCCAGGCGTATTCTGATGCATCTGTTGTGATAGTCTGCCTGGCTGGGGGCAAGGTGAAAGGCTGACCCTTGTTGAGGTGACATGCCTGTGACCACCATAGAAACTTCTGTTGTAGGCAGGGAATGAGAGATATCATTGTGTCCAAGCTGTGGCTGTGTTGAGACCATACGCTTTTTAGGTACCACTGTAATTTCCTCATATGCAGCTTTGCAAATGGTATTAGTAGTATGCAAGATGCCATGAAGCCCAAGGCCTGCAGAGTTTTTCTTGCAGTTAATTGGGCCTTTGTTGCCATTGTTTTGAAATATTGAGTCAGTTGTAGTTGTTTGTCTGGCGTCAGATAAGCCTTCTGGGCCATTGTATTCAAGCTGGCACCCAGGAATGTCATATTTTGTGAGGGTACTAGTTTTGACTTCTTTTCGTTTACTGTGTACCCCAGGCAATTTAGTAGATGTTTCACAAAAGCCAGATGATGTAATAGAATGTCCTTGCTTTCTGCTTGGATGAGGCAGTCGTCCAGATATGGGTATATTTGCATTCCTCTTTGTCTGCAGTATGCAATTACTGGTGCCAGGCATTTTGTGAAGACTCTGGGCGCAGTAGATAAGACAAAGGGCAGTGCAGAGAATTGGTAATGGGTTGAACCTGCAATGAAACGGAGGTATCTTCTGCAACTTTGTCTGATAGGGACATGCAGGTATGCCTCCTTGAGGTCCAACGTTACTAGCCATGCTTCCTTGCCCAATATGGGAAGAAGCTGCTGTAGTGTTAGCATCTTGAATTTGGGTACTTGCAAGTAGGTGTTTAGAATTGAAAGGTCCAGAATTGGTCTCCAGGCATTGTCCTTTCTGGGCACTAGAAAAAGTCTTGAGTAAAATCCTTGACCTTGCTCTCGAGTAGGTACCAATTGAATGGCTCTCATGTCCATGAGAGCTGTAATTTGTCTGTGCCTCTGCCCATTGATTTTGTGGCAGGTTTGGCATTCCTCTTTTCATTGGCAAAGTGTGGAAATGGAATCTGTATCCTCGTAAAATTATGTCTAGGACCCATTTGTCCTTTGTGTCAATGTGCCAGTTGTCTGAAAAAAGTGAGAGTTTTCCTCCCAAGGGGGCTGCCAAGAGAGTGTTGCTTGGCCAGATGAGGTGCAAGTCATTGAGTTTGCCTTCTGGTAGATTGGGACCTGTCTTCTCCTCCCTTCTGTGTTGCAGTGCCCCATTGGCGAGGTTTGTACTGGGCTTGTGGTTGTCCTCTGCCCCTTGGGCATCTGTATTTACCCCTCTGTGGTCTGTCTGTAGCTGGAAAGGACCAATTTTTTGTTGGCCAGTTTCTGCTGAAGTGAGGGGGCTGTACCTGTAGGAAATCTTTGACTGTCTGCATAGATTTTGCCTTATCCTCCATTTTCTTTAAGACTTCTTCTGCTTTAACTCCAAAAAGAGCATCCTACTGTAAGGGAGCATCCAGAAGTTTTGCTTTAACATGATCAGGTAGAGTTTGTTCCTTTAACCAAGCATGCCTACGTATAACAGACCCAGTGACAGCTGCTCTGCAGGAGACCTCCAAAGAATCAAACCCACATAGTAAGGTATGTTTGCCCACCTGTTCAGTGGCATGCAACAGATCCTGCATTTCTTTCAATTCAAATTGTTGAGGAAGAGTGGACATTTTTTGCTTTAACTGAGAGATTAGAAATTACTGATACTTAAGCATGTGAAACTGGCAATTTAGTGCCCTCATAGCTAGAGTGGCTGAGGTGTAAACCTTTTTCCCCCACCTGTCTAGTGCTCTGGAATCCCTCTCAGAAGGTACAGGATTTTTAGCCATAGAAGCCTTAACCCCCTTGGGACCCTGGGAGATTGTCTCTGGGTCAGCAACAGGGCTTTTGTAAAGAAATTTGTGGGAATCAGGCACTCTATAATATCTGTCAGGCTTAGCAAGAGGAAGAGAATCAGGGTTAAAACTGGATTCTAAGTAAACATCATCCACAATGTCTAAAACTGGTGGGATGGCAAGTGGTCTGTGTTGGGGGAGTAAAAGAAAAGTACAGTTGTGTACACTTACCATAAATGTAGATGCTCGAGTGTCTTCCCTGTTGCAGTCATCACTTTAGGGTTCTCCCCTGCCGGCAGGCAGTCCTTGGTCAGCCAGAATCCCAAAGTCTGGGTCCGGCGTCGGCTGCTCAGCCATGCTCCCTGACGTAAGTGCGCCAGGAGTACAAAGCTAGCAGCCGATACCATGTTCTCCAGTTTTTCTTGCCCCAGACTTTAGGTGTCCAAAAATGAATATAACCCCATACCCTTTGCAAATACACCTCAGAAGAAGGGTGAAGTAGGGAACCACACAAAAGGAAAAGTAAGAGGGGACAGGAGGGAGGGTAACCCAGACTGCAACAGTGAAGACACTTGAACATCTACATTTATGGTAAGTGTACACAACTGTACTATGTTCATCGTGTTTCACTGTTGCAGTCATCACTGTAGGGTTGAATCCCAAAGCAGAAGAAAAGGGAGGTGGTCATAAAGTAGAGGGGGCGGCTAGAAGGCCCTGCAAGGCTGCAGAAGCAAAGCCTTCCCTAGACTTAGAGTAGAGAGGTAGATTGTAGTGCTTAGAAAAAGTATGCACCGAACTCCAAGTTGCAGCTTCCAAAATGTCTTTGGTAGGTACTCCCCTGAGAAAGGCTGCTGAAGTAGCAGCAGCCCTGGTAGAGTGTGTCCTAATACTTCCTGGGATTTGCTTTCCATGGTGAGAGTAACAAAATCTGATTCCATGAGTGATCCATTTAGAAATGGTCTGTTTTGAAATGGCTTTGCCTTGGGAACTTGAAGCATAAGAAAAGTACAGTTTTGTACCCACCATAAATGTAGAAGTTCGAGTGCTCATACAGCTGCAGTCATAACAGATGGGGGTTATCCTGCCGTCAGGCGGGTCCTCGGTCGGCCGAATTCCAAAGTCTAGGTCCGGCGTCGGTTGTCGTCGCTTCTTCCTTGATGTCAGTGCGGCAGGGGTATAAAAGAGCCAGCCGACGCCATCTTCTTCAGTTTTTCTTGCCCCAGATGTCAGGTGCCCCCAGAAGGAAGGCAAAACATAAACTTATGTAATCATGCAATATAGAATAATCAAAAAACAGTAGTTGCAAGCAAATATACCATAAAAGAATACCCCAAATAGGTTGTATGAGAAGGTGTTTGTCATAAGGCCTGTCCTAAGAGGGGATGGAGGGAGGGAAACCTGGACTGCAGCTGTATGAGCACTCGAACATCTACATTTATGGTAGGTACAAAAAGTACAGTTTTGTACCTACCATAAATGTAGATGTCTGAACTGGATAGCATCTGCAGTCATAACAACTGGGTTGTCCTGTCGTCAGGCAGCCCTTCAGTCGGCCGGATTCCAAAGTCCGGGTCCGCTTCGCTGATTCGCACTTCACCCGACATCATCTCTGTTGGTCTTCGGGTATAAAAGCATCAGCCGACGCCATTTTCCTCAGTGTTTCTTGCCCCAGATGCCAGTAGCCCTCTTGAAGGCTAAAATTTGGATAGATGCCAATGTTTCCAAAAAGATAGAGGTAAACACAAAAATAAGCATGTATGTACATATATACAAACAAATACACCATAAAAGACTCCCCACCAGCTAGCTATTAGGAGGGTAAACACCCTAGGAGTACCACAGAGGGAAGGAGGGAGGGTAATCCTGACTGCAGATGCTATCCAGTTCGGACATCTACATTTATGGTAGGTACAAAACTGTACTATGTCCTTCATGGATGCATCTGCAGTCATAACAACTGGGTAGAATACCATAGCCAACTAGGGAGGAGGATAAAAGTAGATTATGGTGTGTTTAGGATCCCTTGCAGTACAGCAGTGGCAAACCCTGCTCGGGATCTGGAATATAGAGGCAAATTATAATGCTTGGCAAATGTATGCACGGAGGTCCAAGTAGCCGCCTCAATAATGTCTTTGGTTGCCACTCCTCGTAAGAAGGCTGTGGTAGTGGCTGTTGCCCTTGTAGAATGAGGTCTTATGTTCTGTGGAATTGGTTTTCCATGGAAGGAGTAACAGAATCGTATGCAATTTCCTATCCATTTGGAGATTGTCTGTTTGGAAATAGCTTTTCCTTCCCTTCCTGTTGCATAGGCTACAAAAGTTGGTCAGTCTTTCTGCTATTTTTGTTCTGTCCAAGTAGTAGCGTAGCTGTCTATGTACATCCAAGGTATGCAGTATTCTTTCCCTCTGTTTTGTGGGTTGGGAAAGAAGGTAGGTAGGTGGATTGCCTGGTTTAAAGACACTCTGGATACCACCTTAGGCATAAATGTAGGATTAGTCCTCATGGACACTCTATCTTGGTGGAAGATTAGGAAGGGTTGCACTGCCATTAAGGCCTGTAGTTCTGAAACCCTCCTTGCTGAAGTAATTGCCAGTAGGAAAGCAGTTTTCCATGACAGGTGTTGTAGGTCTGCTGTTGCTGCTGGTTCAAAGGGTGATAGTGTCAACTTTTCTAGCACAAAGTTTAAGTCCCAAGCTGGTAATGGTGGTTTCCTTGGAGGTTTTACATTCTTGATTCCTCTGAGGAACTGCCTGAGCAAAGGGTGTGAAAAACAGGTGGATCAAAGCTGTATTCTGCTGAAATAGCTGATGCATGTATCTTGATGGAGGAGTAGGACAGGCCTGAATGAAGAAGTTCGCCAGATACTCCAGAATGTTAGGCATATCTATGTTTGACACATCTTTTCCTCTTTCCGTACTCCAAATGACAAACCTTTTCCATTTTCCAGCATAGTTCCTTCTTGTTGAAGGTCTGCGTGCTTCAAGAATAATGTCTTTAACTCTTTGGGAAAGTTCTGGTTTAGCTGCTGCTATGTGATGTTCCATGCAGTCAGTTGCAACGTTTTAGGTTTGGATGTATGATGCTGTAGTTGTTCTGAGTTAACATCAAAGGCATCAGGGTATTGGCCACATATTGTTCGAGACATGCTCCTCAGCAGTGGGTACCAGTGTTGTCTTGGCCAGTTTGGAGCTATCAGGATTATCCTTGGACGTTCTTCCTTGATTTTTAGTAGTACTTTGTGTATCAAGGGAAGAGGTGGGAATGCATATGCTGTTAGGCCTTTCCAGCTGAAGGAGAGCGAATCCACTTTCCATGCTAGTGGGTGGAATGTCCTTGTGCAGAACTTTTTGAGCTGGTGATTGAGAGGTGATGCGAATAGATCTATCTGAGGCATTCCCCATTTCTTTGAGATGGTCTTGAAGATGTCCGGGTGCAGCTTCCATTCGTGGGCATCCGATGTGGTTCTGCTTAATATGTCTGCTAGAGTATTTTCTTTTCCGGTACAAATATTGCCTGTAACTGGATGTTGTAGCTGAGTGCCAGGGTCCACAGCTCCAAAGTCATTCTGCATAGGGGTATGAATGAGTGCCTCCCTGTTTGTTGATGTACCACATGACTGTGGTGTTGTCTGTCCTTATCATCAACTGGCCCTCTTGGAGAAATGGTTTGAACTTTTGGATTGCCAGTTTTACTGCCAGCATTTCTTTTAGGTTGATGTGCAGGTGAAGTTGATCCTGTGTCCACAATCCTTGCACGCATTTGTCCAGCATGTGGGCCCCCCATCCTAGGTCTGAAGCGTCTGTTGTGATGGTCTGGCTTGCTTGACATCTGCGAAAGGGTAGGCCTGGGTTTGACAGACATGCCTGAGCCCACCATAGGAACTCCTGCTTTAAACATGGAATTAGTGGGATTTCTGTTTCTAGGCTGTGTCTGTGTTGGGACCATAAATTCTTTAGGTACCACTGTAGTTTTCTCATATGTAGTCTGGCAAATGGGACCAAGATTATGCATGATGCCATGAAGCCCAAGGCCTGCAGTACTTTTCTTGCTGTTAACTTGTTCAGTTTTGTTAGTGCCAAGAAGTAAAGAGGGAGTTCTTTTGTTTTTCTGTAGTCAGGAATGCCATTTGTTTTACTGTGTCCAATTCAGCCCAAGAATGTCCTTGTTTGGGATGGTATCAGCCTTGACTTTTGTAAATTGACTGTGTATCCCAGTGCTTGTAGCAAGTAAATGACCCTTTGTAAATCTGTTGTCAGCTTGCTTTTGTTGTCCCCTTGTAGCAGGCAGTCGTCCAGGTATGGGTAAATTTGAATTCCCTGTAGTCTGCAATGGGCGATTACTGATGCCAGGCATTTTGTGAATACTCTGGGCAGTAGATAAGCCAAAGGGCAATGCTGAGAATTGATAGTGCTCTGATCCTGCAAGAAATCTGAGGTATCTTCTGCAGATTGGTCGAATGGGGACGTGCAGGTATGCCTCCTTGAGATCTAGAGTTACCAGCCAAGACTCCTTGCCCAGCATGGGAAGAAGTTGCTGTAGGGTCAGCATTTTGAATTTTGGGACAATGATGTATGTATTTAAGGTGGACAGGTCGAGAATTGGTCTCCAACTTTTTCCTTTCTTGGAACTAGGAATAGTCTGGAGTAGAACCCCTTTCCTTGCTCTGCTGTTGGCACTCTTTCCACAGCTCTCATGTTTGCTAACTCCATTATCTGTTGTAGTGCCTCTGTTTTTGATTTGGAGGTAGATTTGGCATTCCTCTTTTGACTGGTAAAGTGTGGAAGTGAAACCGGTAACCTTGATCTATGGTTTGTAAAATCCACTTGTCTTTTGTTATGTAGTGCCAGTTCTTTGAAAATAAGGTTAACTTTCCGCCTAGAGGAGCTGCTATTTGTTCCCTGGTAGGCGGATTTAGGGTTAAGTCACTGTGGTTGTGCTGATGTAGTGGCAGTGGTTGTGTCTGTGCCTCTGTTGTTACCTTGCCACTGTCGTCCTCTGTAGGCACCTCCTCTGGATTGGTTTCTGCCTCTGGAACGCCTATTCCTGCCCCTTTGAAATTTTGTAGAGTCAGGAAAGGACCAATTTTGGCAGGCCAGTTCCTGCTAAACCTTGGGGTTGAACCTGCAAGAAATCTTTAACCGTTTGAACAGATTTTGCCTTTTCTTCCATTTTCTTCATAACCTGCTGGGCAGGTGTACCAAACAAACTTGTCTTATCCATAGGAGCATCTAGCAACTTAGCTTTAACATGATCCGGTAAAGCTTGCTCCTTTAGCCATGCATGCCTTCTTATCACTGTGCCAGTCATGGCTGATCTAAATGAAGCCTCCAGTGCATCATAGCCACATTTTAATGAATGGTTGCTAACCTGTTGTATGTTATTTACCATTTCTAATACATATTTCTTATCAAGAGATTCATCAGTGGTTAGTTTTTTAGTTAACTGATCAAGCATAAACTCTTGGTATTGTATCATCTGAAACTGACAGTTTAAAGCTCTAGCTGAGAGAGTAGCTGAAGTGTAGACCTTTTACCCCATCTGTCTAATGACCTTGCTTCCCTTTCAGAAGGAATAGGGTTTTAGCTATGGTCGGCTACTGCCTTGGGACCCTGGGATATAGTTTCGGGTCTGCAAGTGGGGCCTTGTAAAGGTGGTGATGAGTATCTGGCACCCTGTAAAATCTGTCTGGTTTGCCAGGGGCTCGGGGTAAAGAATCTGGAGCGGAGCAGACATCATTGAAAGCATCATCCACCACAGAGAGAACAGGAGGTATAGCTAAGGGCCTGTGCTGTGGGAGGTGCAGAAAGGTCCTAAGTCTTTTTCTGGAGTCTGAACAATCCTGTTGCTGCCATTGGAACTGCTCTCGCATGGCATGTAAGGTTTCCCCAAAGGAGAATTCTTCTGGTGGGGAAGCAGCTGGAATGGATTCTTCAGCATCAGAATCTTCAAAATTGGAGAAAGGAGCCTCTGGCTGGTCAGTTATGTCTGATTCGTCAGCAGAATCATCAGAGGACACTGGCTCAGGGGGCTCCGCCCTAGGTCTCTTCTCTGGGGGCTGCGAGGCCCTGTCTGGGTGAGATTGAGATCCTCTAATTAATGAAATTAAATCTTCTGCCAAAGTAAGCATTTGAGAACTAGCAGAGGGCCTGGTTGTGGGGGGTTTAACAGGCACTGTCTTAGTAGTCTTGGCTGCTTTAGCCCTGGTGAAGGCCTTAATGGACATGGCTGCTGGAGGCCTAGCAGCACCACGTGCTGGGCTAGAGACATCCAAGGGAATGGTGTCTGATAAGTCAGTGGCAACCACCGTAGTGGATAAAATTTCTGAGGCCGATTCAAGAGTGGTAGCAGGGGCCTCAGTTGTAGAGATAGGTTCAGCTGTACTTTGATCAGTTTTCTCGGTTTCGCCGAAACCGAGACACTCGCGTTTGCTTAACCATGGTTTCGCCGAAACCGCGGACCGCGAAAGTGTCGGTCTTTATCTTTGCGTTTTGGCAGATTGGGTAGTCGGAGGATCCGGCGGCATAATGTATGCAAAATCAGAACCGAAAACTGTTCTGCAAACCCCGACCGACGCCTAAGCGTTCGTCGGTTGAAAGAAGCACAGGGCGAACAGGCTGCTACGTCGTGGGCTGGGCCTAAACAAGGCAGACAATAAGAGTGGAAATCTTTATGAGGTATTTGTTTCCCACAGGTTAAACAATTATTAACTTTTTCTGACATCGGCTGAGGCAAGAAAGAGTCCCCAACGGGGTACTTAGCTTTAGAAGTCTTCGAAGTAGTATTCGGTAGAAGTAATCTCTGGATCCGACCGACCGGCACTTGCGAACAGCTTCTGCTTCGGGCGCCACGCGGCAAGAAAGACTGAGGAAAATGGCGTCGGCTGATGCTTTTATACCCGAAGACCAACAGAGATGACGTCAGGTGAAGTGCGACATCAGCCGAAGCCGGACCCGGACTTTGGAATCCGGCCGACTGAAGGGCTGCCTGACGACAGGACAACCCAGTTGTTATGACTGCAGATGCATCCATGAAGGACATCTGTACTATGTTCATCGTGCATACAGCTGCAGTCATAACAGATGGGAAGAATCCCAAAGCTAACTAACTAAGTGGAACTAGGAGGAGCAAGGATGCCCTGCAAGACAGCTGTGGCAAATCCCGCTCTAGATTTAGAGTAAAGTGGAAGGTGATAGTGTTTGGAGAAAGTGTGCACTGAACTCCAAGTGGCTGCTTCCAAAATGTCCTTGGTAGGAACCCCCGTGAGGAAAGCTGCAGAGGTAGCTGTGGCCCTTGTGGAGTGGGATCTGATGCTTGAAGGTACAGCTTTTCCATGAAATGAGTAACAAAAGCATATGCAGTGGGCTATCCATTCTGAGATTGTCTGTTTGGAGATAGCCTTTCCTTGAGCACCTGTAGCATAGGACACAAAGAGTTGCTAGGATTTCCTGAATGGCTTTGTCCTGTCCAAATAATAACGAAGTTGCCTGTGAATGTCCAAGGAATGCAGTAGTCTTTCCCCTTTGTTTTGTGGGTTAGGGTTAAAGGTAGGTAAGTGGATAGTCTGATTCAAGGCTACACTGGATACTACCTTTGGCATAAAGGTAGGGTTGGTTCGTAAGGAAACTCTGTCCTGATGGAAAATGATGAAAGGTTGCACAGCCATGAGGGCCTGTAGTTCCGAAACCCTGCATGCTGAGGTGATAGCCAGAAGGAAGGCTGTTTTCCATGACAAGTATTGTAGTTCTGTTGAAGCAGCTGGCTCAAATGGAGAAAGGGTCAGCTTTTCCAATATGAAGTTGAGGTCCCAAGCAGGGACTGGTAGTTTCCTTGAGGGTTTTATATTCTTTGCCCCTCTGAGGAACTGTCTTAAGAGAGGATGAGAGAATAAAGGAGGATCTGTGTTGTATTGTGCAGAAATGGCTGAAGCGTGGATTTTGATGGAGGAGAAGGAAAGTCCACTGTTTAACATCTCAGCTAGGTACTGTAAAATTTGAGGTAAATTTATTACCCAAGGATTCTGGCCCTTTTTCTGATTCCAGGCACAAAATTGTTTCCATTTGGCGGAGTAGGTTTTTCTAGTAGAAGGTCTTCTGGCCTCCAAGATGACATCCTGCACCTCCTTGGAGAGGAGGGTCTGTTGGGAAATCAAGGGATTCTCCATGCAGCTAGATTTAGGGTTTTGAGCTGGCTGTGAAGAGTTTTGAAGTTGTGCTGGGACAACAGAAGAGGCACTAGAGGTAGGATCCATGGTGGGGAATGTGTCAGGCTCTTCAAGAGCGGATACCAGTGTTGTCTTGGCCAATCTGGAGCAATGAGAATCATTTTCGGCCTCTCTGCTCTGGCTTTTAATAGAACTTTGGGCAGCAGAGGGAGAGGCGGAAAGGCATAGACTGTCAACGTTGTCCAATTGAAAGAAAGTGTGTCCACTTTCCAGGCCTGTGGATGATAGGTCCTTGAACAAAATTTTTTCAATTGGTAATTTCTGTGGGTAGCAAAGAGATCTATGTCTGGCTGTCCCCATGCCTGAGCTATCTTTGCGAAAACTTGAGGATGCAACTTCCATTTGTGTGGATCTGTCATATTTCTGCTTAGGCTGTCTGCCAGTGTGTTTTCCTTCCCTGGCAGGAATTGTTCCTGAAGTTGGATTTGCAATTCCAGAGCTGTGTTCCATAGGGTCATGGCTAGTCTGCACAGAGGGTATGAATGAGTTCCCCCCGTTTGTTTATGTACCACATCACTGTGGTGTTGTCTGTCCTTATCAATAGCTGGCCTGGATGCAGTAGGTCTTTGAAGGCCATAATAGCATTTTGCACTGCTAGCATTTCCTTTTGGTTGATGTGTAAGTGCTTCTCTTTTTGGGACCATTTTCCCTGAATGCACTGATCTGTCATGTGTGCCCCCCAGGCGTAGTCCGAGGCATCTGTTGTGATGATTTGAGTTGCTTGAGGTACGCAGAAAGGGAGACCTATGTTTCTTTGGCATGCTTGAGCCCACCACAGAAATTCCTTTTGAAGACATGGAATGAGTGGTATAATTGTTTCCAAACTGTGGCTGTGTTGAGACCCTAAGTTTTTTAGGTACCATTGAAGTTTCCTCATATGCAGCTTTGCACATGGGATCAGAAGGATGCAAGATGCCATGAATCCCAGAGCCTGCAGAACTTTCCTTGTAGTCAGCCTGGTGAAGGTTGCCATTTTGCTGAAGTATTGAGATAGTTGCCCTTGTTTGTCTGGCGTGAGGTAGGCCATCTGGGTGGTTGTATTCAAGCTGGCACCCAGGAAAATTATTTTTGAGAGGGTATTAGTTTTGATTTCTTTTTATTGACTGTGTATCCCAGAAAGTTCAACAGTTTTATTACAAATGCCAGGTGTTTCAGAAGTATGTCCTTGCTGTCCGCTTGGATCAGGCAGTCATCCAGATATGGGTATATTTGTATTCCTTGAAGTCTGCAGAAGGCAATTACTGATGCCAGGCAATTCGTAAACACTCTGGGCGCAGTAGATAAGCCAAAGGGCAATGCAGAGAATTGATAATGGGTTGAACCTGCAAGAAATCTGAGGTATCTTCTGCAATCTTGTCTGATAGGGACATGCAGGTATGCCTCCTTGAGGTCCAATGTTACCAGCCAAGACTCCTTGCCCAGCATGGGAAGAAGTTGCTGTAATGTGAGCATCTTGAATTTTGGTACCTGTAAATATGTGTTTAGGATGGATAGGTCTAAAATAGGTCTCCAATCTTTGTCTTTCCTCAGTACCAGGAATAGTCTGGAATAAAACCCTTGACCTTGTTCTTTTGCAGGT
Organism: Protopterus annectens; assembly: GCF_019279795.1. Classification (NCBI taxonomy): domain Eukaryota; kingdom Metazoa; phylum Chordata; order Ceratodontiformes; family Protopteridae; genus Protopterus; species Protopterus annectens. The sequence continues at coordinate 1,797,308,734 of NC_056728.1, read as the reverse complement.
ACCTCGTGAATAGCTTTCATGTCCATGAGAGCTGAAATTTGTTTTTGTGCCTCTGCCCTTTGATTTTGTGGCAGGTTTGGCATGCCTCTCATTTTTGCAAGGGTGTGAAAGTGGAATCTGTAGCCTCTGTCTATAATGTCCAGAATCCATTTGTCTTTTGTGACAATATGCCAATTTTTTGAGAATAATGCCAGTTTTCCGCCCAAAGGTGCTGCCATTAAAGCTTTGCTTGCAGGTAAAGGGGGAAGTCATTGTGTCTGCTTTCTGACTGACTGTGATCTATCTTCTCCACCTCTTGGGGTTGGTGCTTGCCATTGTCTGGCTCTGAATGATCCTTGAGGTTGCCCTCTACCCCTCGGGCGCCTGTATCTGCCTCTTTGAGGTCTGTCCGTGGCTGGAAAGGACCAATTTTTTGAAGGCCAGTTTCTGCTGAAACGTGGAGGTTGTACCTGCAGGAAATCTTTCACTGTTTGCATTGATCTCGCTTTTTCCTCCATTTTCTTTAGTACCTCCTCAGCTTTAACACCAAACAATACATCTTTTTGAAGAGGTGCATCTAGTAATTTAGCTTTGACATGATCTGGTAAGGCTTTCTCTTTGAGCCAAGCATGTCTACGTATGACAGACCCTGTAACAGCAGCTCTACATGAGGCCTCTAAAGCATCAAAACCACATTGCAAGGTATGTTTACCCACTTGCTCTGCACTATGCAACAAATCCTGCAACTCTTTTAAATCTGGTCGTTCTGGTTGTGTCATTTTGCTTTTCAACTGAGATAACAAAAACTGTTGATACTTTAACATATGGAACTGACAGTTTAATGCCCTCATGGTTAAAGTGGCCGAGGTATACACCTTTTTCCCCCACCTTTCTAAAGCTCTGGAATCTCTCTCTGAAGGTAATGGGTTTTTAGCAGTAGAGGCCTTAATTCCCTTGGGACCCTGTGAAATAGTTTCTGGGTCAGCAGTATGGCTTTTATATAGGAACTGGTGAGAATCAGGAACCCGGTAATACCTGTCTGGTTTAACAGGAGCTGGAGGCAAAGAATCAGGATTAAGGCTGGCTTCTGTGTACACATCATCCAATATATCTAAAACAGGAGGGATAGCCAGAGGCCTATGCTGGGGGAGCAGAAGAAATTCCCTGAGCCTTTTCTTGGAATCTGAGTAATCTTGGCCTTCCCAGTGAAAGTGTTCCCTCAAAGTATGTAGGGTTTCCTCAAAAGAGTACTCCTCAGGGGGGGAGACCGAGGGAATAGACTCCTCTGCATCAGAGTCTTCAAAAGGAGAATAGGTATAGTCCTGGTCCTCAGAATGTTCAGAGGTAATAGAGGCTTGATCTGAGGAAGGGTTGTCTTCCTCTAATCTGGGCCTTTTGTCCGAGGGGGGTTGAGAACCCCTGATAAGAGTAATCAAATCCTCAGCCATTTTGAGCATCTGTTTTTTAGGCATGGGGCCTTGAGAGGGGGTCTGAGGTCCCTGTTTTTTAGTTTTCATGGCTGCTTTAGATTTTGTGAAAGCTTTAATAGAGAAGGAGGAAGGCCTGAAGACACCTTGAGAAATGGCAGGCCTGTCTAAACTCTGAGTTTCCCCGCCAAGAGTGGCGTCGGTATCTGTAGTTGGAATGGGGACCGAGGAGCCTGCGACCTCGGGTACTGAAGACACCAGTAATGAAGTGTCATCGATACTCAGGGGCTGTGTAGGCGCCTCTCTGAGAACCGGAGAACCGGTAGTCGGCCTTAGCGTGGTGTCAGTAGAAGTCGCGCGACACCAGCCGAAGCCAGACCCAGACTTTGGAATCCGGCCGACCGAAGGGCTGCCTGACGACAGGACAACCCATTTGTAAAGACTGCAGATGCATCCTTGAAGGACATGTCGCGGACCTCGTATGTCGTTCCTTATCTTTGCGTCTTTTACTCAAAACTGGAGTCGGAGTATCCGACGACATAATATAATAAAATTTTTTACCAAAATAGTGAAGGGCGAACTCCGCCCGACGCTTAATAGTGCGTCTGTTGAATCTAGCACAAAAACGGCAGGCCGAGACGTCGTGGTCTGGGCCTAAGCAAGGAATACATAAAGAGTGGAAATCCTTATGCGGTATTTGCTTCCCACATGAAATGCAATTATTAACTTTGTCTGACATCGGTCTGAGGCAAGAAAAGTTTCCCCAACGGGGTACTTAGCTTTCAAGAAGACTTCAGCTGAAATATTTTCAGAATCTCAGGAGCTGGCCGACCGGCACTTGCGAACTGCTTCTGCTTCAGGCACCGCGCGGCAAGAAAGACTGAAGAAGATGGCGTCGGCTGGCTCTTTTACACCCCTGCCGCACTGACGTCAGGGAAGAAGCGACGACAACCGACGCCGGACCTAGACTTTGGAATTCGGCCGACCGAGGACCCGCCTGACAGCAGGATAACCCCCATCTGTTATGACTGCAGCTGTATGCACGATGAACATCAAACAATTGCTCTGTTTTCCTGATGTTCTTGGTTCTATCCAGGTAAAAACGAAGTTGTCTATGTACATCCAAGGAATGCAAGATCCTTTCCCCCCTATTTTGAGGATTGGAGAAAAAGGTTGGCAGGTGAATAGTTTGATTTAAAGCCACTTTGGAAACCACCTTAGGCATGAAAGTAGGGTTAGTCCTTAAAGACACCCTGTCTTGGTGAAAAATAATATAAGGTTCCACAGCCATGAGTGCTTGCAACTCCGAAACTCTCCTGGCTGAGGTCAAAGCTAACAGGATGGCTGTCTTCCATGATAGAAACTTGATGTCAGATGTGGCAGCAGGCTCAAAAGGAGGTAGAGTGAGTTTTTCCAAAACGTAGTTGAAATCCCAGGCAGGAATGGGTGGTGATCTAGGGGGCCTTAAATTCTTAGCTCCTCTGAGAAACTGTCTCATGAGTTGGTGGGAAAAGATTGGAGGGTCTGTATTATAATGAGCAGAGATAGCAGAGGCATGTATCTTTATGGAAGAGAAGGAGAGACCCATATGTAATAGGTCTGTCAGGTATAGTAAAATCAGAGGAATATTAGGAGTAAGAGGATCCGAATCCTGAACATGCATCCAGGTGCAAAATCTTTTCCATTTTCCTGCATAAGATTTTCTAGTGCTAGGGAGTCAGGCTTCTAAAATGACACCTATAACCTGCTTCGGTAGGAGAGGATTAATCATAGACCCTGAATTAGCCAGGCTGCCAGGCTGAGAGTTTTGACATGAGAGTGCAGAACCTGACCCTGGTTTGGGACAAAAGAGTGGGAGTCTGAGGTAAAACCCAAGGGGGCTCCTGTGAAAGATTCATCAATGTTGGGTACCAAAACTGTCAAGGCCAATTTGGGGCCAGTAAAATTATCATCTTGGGCTTGTCCTGCTTGATATTTAATAACACCCGTGGTAGAAGAGGTAGAGGCGGGAAGGCATATCCCAAGAGGTTTCTCCAACTGAATGATAGTGCATCCACTTTCCATGCTAGCTCGTGGAATGTCCTTGTGCAAAAAATCCGTAGTTGATGGTTGAGGGGGGATGCAAAAAGATCTATGTGTGGGCAGCCCCAGACTGTTGTAATCATCTTGAATATTTCAGTGTCCAGCATCCATTCGTGAGGGTCTGACAGGTTCCTGCTCAGACTGTCTGCCAGAATGTTTTGTTTCCCTGGTAGGAACTGAGCTTTTAGGTCCACTTTGCATGCTTGAGCGGTGTTCCATAGAGTCATGGCTAGTCTGCAAAGGGGGTAGGAATGTGAACCGCCTTGTTTGTTTATGTACCACATAACTGTGGTGTTGTCTGTCCGTATCAGTAGTTGTCCTGGTTGTAGAAGATCCCTGAAGGCCAAGAGAGCATTCTGAACAGCTAACATTTCCTTTAAGTTGATATGCAGGTGCTTCTGATCCTTTGTCCAACAGCCTTGCAGACATTTTCCCTGCAAATGGGCTCCCCATGCGTAATCTGAGGCGTTCGTGGTTAGTATCTGGCTGGCTGGAGGCAAACTGAAAGCTTTCCCTTTGTTGTGAATACATGCCTTGGTCCACCAAAGGAATTCCTTTTGAAGACAAGGCAGGATGGTGATCTGCGTGTCTAGACTGTGGCAATGCTGGGACCATACACTTTTTAGGTACCACTGTATTTTCCTCATATGTAGTCTTGCATAAGGTATGAGAAGGATGCAGGAGGCCATGTAACCCAGAGCCTGCAGGAATTTCCTTGCAGATAGCTGAGTTAGTGACGCCAAGATATTGAAAGTTGAAGCCAGCTGTAATTGTTTTTCGGATGTCATAAATGCCATCTGGGTTGTTGTGTTTAGAAGAGCACCCAGAAAGGTTATCTGTTGTGAGGGTGTCAAATTTGACTTTTTTATGTTCACAGTGAATCCCAGGAACTTGAGAAGGTTCTGAACAAATTCTAGATGCTGGAGTAAGACATCCTTGCTGTCTACTTGAATAAGACAGTCGTCCAGATAAGGGTAAATTTGAATTCCCTTGAGTCTGCAATAAGCTACTACTGGTGCCAGGCATTTAGTGAAGACCCTGGGCGCAGTAGACAATCCAAAGGGCAGCGCAGAGAATTGGTAATGCCTCGAGCCGGCCTTGAACCTGAGGTATTTTCTGCACTCCTGTCTGATAGGAATGTGTAAATAAGCCTCCTTTAAATCCAATGTCACCATCCATGCATTTTTGCTCAACATTGGTAGAAGCTGCTGCAGAGTAAGCATCTTGAATTTTGGTATCTCCAGGAAAGTGTTCAAGAGTGACAGATCCAGGATGGGTCTCCATGAATTTTGCTTTCTGGGGACTAGAAAGAGCCTTGAGTAAAATCCTTGCCCCATTTCTGAAAGTGGAACCGGTTCTATGGCCCTCATAGCCATGAGGGCTTCCACCTGGTTTAAGGCCTCTGACCATTGATGTTTTGGCAGGTCCGGCCATCCATTTGGTCTTGGTAGAGTATGAAAGTGGAATTTGTAACCTCTTGAAACCACATCCAGAACCCACTTGTCTTGGGTTATGTAAGTCCAATTTAGGTGAAAAAGAGAGAGAGAGTTTTCCTCCGAGAGGGGCTTCCAGGAAAGAAGTTCCTGCAGCCCAGCAGGGGGAGTCATTGAGCCTGTTTTCTATGAGTCTGAGGCCTGTCCTCTCCACCCCTAGGGGTGGAAGCAGTCCACTGTCTTGGTCTGTAGGAGGTCTGCGTTTGGGGCCTTCCTCTGGAGCGTCTATATCTACCCCTCTTAGGCCTGTCTGAATAGGGAAAGGACCAATTTTTAGTTGGCCAATTCCTACTAAATCTGGGGGGCTGTACTTTTAAGAAATCCTTAACCGTTTGCATGGATTTAGCCTTATCCTCCATCTTCTTTATCACCTCTTCAGCCTTAGATCCAAACAAAACATTATGCTGAACAGGTGCATCCAGTAACCTAGCTTTCACTTGATCAGGCAAGTTTTGTTCCTTTAACCAAGCATGTCTTCTAATGACTGTGCCAGAGGCAGCAGCCCTACAAGAAGCCTCCAAGGCATCAAAACCACAGTGTAAACCATGCTTCCCTACTTGTTCAGTGGCATGCATCAAATCATGTAATTCCTTGTTATCTGCACATGCGGAAATGGAAGCTAGCTTTTGTTTCATAACAGACAGTAGAAATTGCTGGTATTTTAGCATATGAAATTGACAGTTTAAAGCCCTAATAGATAAAGTTGCAGATGTGTACACTTTTTTGCCCCATCTCTCTAAAGCTCTGGAATCCTTATCTGTCGGAATGGGGTTATTAGCAGAAGCGGCCTTAACCCCCTTAGGGCCCTGAGAAATGGTTTCAGGATCAGCAATAGGATTCTTGAACAGGAACTGGTGAGAATCAGGGACCCTGTAATATCTGTCTGGCTTAGCAGGAGCTGGAGGAAAAGAGTCAGAAGTTAAGTTAGCCTCAGAGAAGGCATCATCCACAATATCCAAAATAGGAGGAATAGCCAGGGGTCTATGTTGGGGAAGAAGAAGAAAATCCCTAAGTCTTCTCTTAGATTCCGAGTACTCCTGTCCTTCCCAGTGAAAATGTTCCCTCATTTCATGTAAAGATTCACCAAATGAAAAATCCTCAGGGGAAGAAGCTGAAGGAATGGAGTCCTCAGCATCGGAATCCTCATAAGGAGGGAAAGAATAATCCTGATCAGAGGAAGACACTGAAGAAATGGATGCCTGATCAGAAGAATCATAATCCAATTCCTGCCTTGGCTTTTTATCTGGAGGGGGATGTGAACCCCTAATCAAGGTAAGTAAGTCCTCCGCCATCTTAAGTAACTGTTTTTGGGATTTGGGTCCCAGATCAGAAGAGGCCTGGGCTGAAGTCTTAGATTTGGAAGGAGTCTTTGCTTTTGTCTTTGGCTTTGCCTTTATCAGAAGCTGTGTAGGCCTAAAAACCCCCTTGGAAGCTGGTACCTGCACAGCGGCTCCGGACCCATCCGAGGGAGCATTGTCCAAAGGTCCTGCAGCTGAAGTACTCAAAGGCCTAGTTGGCTCCTTGTGGGAGTCCGTTTCGGCAATCGGTTCTGAAATGGCCGATGACAGGGGCTGCGAAAGCGCCTCACTGACGACGGCCGAACCTGAAGCTGGCTCTGCTTGTAAAACGTTGTCTGTTTTGGACCTCGGAGGCCTGTCTTTATTCTTGCATCAATTGTGAACTCTGGTAGTCGGAAGCGTATCTGACGACATTTTGTAATTAAATCGCCTACCAAAATAATGAAATGCAAAATCGTACCTACGTTTACTCGTACGTTGGTTAAATCTAGCACAAAACCGACAACTAGCTACGTCGTGGTCAGGGCCTAAACAAGGAATACAGTAAGAATGGAAATCCTTATGAGGTATTTGCTTCCCACAAGAAATGCAATTATTAACTTTTTCTGACATCGGACTGGAGCAAGAAAAAGGTTTCCCCAATGGGGTACTTAGCTTTGAGTAGAAGAAGTAAGTCTTCGGACTGAAGTACGAAAAGTTGTCAGGAGTCAGCCGACCGGCACTTGCGAACTGCTTTCACCGCACGGCAAGAAAGACTGGAGAACATGGCGTCGGCTGCCAGCTTTGTACTCCTGGCGCACTGACGTCAGGGAGCATGGCTGAGCAGCCGACACCGGACCCAGACTTTGGGATTCTGGCCGACCAAGGACTGCCTGCCGGCAGGGGAGAACCCTACAGTGATGACTGCAACAGTAAAACACGATGAACATCTCTCTGAGCCTTTTCTTCGAGTCAGAGTAGTCCTGACCTTCCCAGTGAAAATGTTACCTCATACTGTGTAAAGCTTCCCCAAAGGAGTAGTCTTCAGGAGGAGAGGCTGAGGGAATGGAATCCTCAGCATCAGAATCTTCATAAGGGGAGAAGGAGTAATCTTGGTCCTCAGAGGAGTCTGAAGAAATGGACACTTGTTCAGAGGATGCATAATCTTCCTCTTGTCTAGGCCTTTTGTCAGGAGGGGGCTGGGAACCCCTGATTAAAGTGATCAAATCTTCAGTCATTTTGAGCATCTGTTTCTTAGGCATAGGGCCTTGAACAGGGGACTGAAGTGCAGTCTTTTTAGATTTAATAGGAGTCTTAGTCTTAGAAAATGATTTAATGGTGAACGTCGTCGGTCTGAAAAACGCCTTCAGAAACCGATGGCGTTTCTGCAGCACCGTCATCTTTTTCAGCAATGTCGTCGGTAGGGCCTGAACTAAATGGCTGCGTAGGCCTAGTACATTCCGTCAAAAATTCTGAAGCGATCTCGGGTTCCAGATCTGCGGTAGTCAGGGGCTGCGTTGGAGCCTCACTGAGGACCGGAGAACCGGAGACCGGGCCAATCGAGGCCTCGGAATCTGGCTTAGGCCTGGGCTGTCTGTCCTTATCCTTGCGTTTTTTGTGCACGCCGGTAGTCGGTAGCTCCGACGGCATGGTGTAGTTAAATTTCCTACCGAAGTAGTGTCGTGCGAAATCAAAACATCCTTTAATAGTATGCTTATTAAACCTAGCACAAAAATGACAACTAGTGATGTCGTGGTCTGGGCCTAGACAAGGTATGCAATAAGAATGAAAATCCTTATGAGGTATTTGCTTCCCACAAGAAATACAATTATTAACTTTTTCTGACATCGGTCTGAGGCAAGAAAAGTTTCCCCAACAGAGTACTTAGCTTTATAGAAGACTTCGGTCTGAAATTCGAATTCAAAAATCTCAGTAGTCGGCCGACCGGCACTTGCAAACTGCTTCTGCTTCTGGCACCGCGCGGCAAGAAAGACTGGAGAAAATGGCGTCGGTTGCATTATATATACCCCTGGCGCACTGACGTCAGGGAAGAAGCGACAGCAACCAACGTCAGACCAAGACTTTGGAATTCCAGCCGACTGCAGGACCGCCTGACGACAGGATAACCCAAGTGTGATGACTGCAGCAGGGTAACACGATGAACATCAGCACTCCCAGGACTAACAGGCCCAAGCAACCTGATTCCAGTTCACCCTAGGGAAATGTCTGTTGAGAAGGAATGGTAAGTGCCTTTTCAGGAAAGTCGAAAGAGGAGAATGGACCTTCTGATAGATTTACAGGATGCCACCTTGTTTAGACCTTAAGCAATGGGACACTTGCAAGCAGTGAAACTAAGGAATTATGTTCAACTGACCTCCCACTTTACCTCACTAGGGGACTCAAATAGGTGGCATGCCATTTGAACCAGAAGACCCCACAGGGGAGAGAGGGATCTCCCTGAGGAACAACAAGACAAGTTGCACTAAACAGTTGGTGCTGATTTCTCTTCTATCCTCCCCACCCAGGACATCACAAAACCTGATTGACATTCCTCCCATGTAGAGATGAGACGCAGCAACAGGTGCACATACCTCTCAACTGTACAGATTTTCACAGAATGTCCAGATTTTTGCCTCATATTTTTGGTTTGTTTCTCATAAAATTGTGGTTTTCTGGCAAATCATTGGCAAGTCATTCAGGGTTGGAGTCAAAAAAATAATGACAGACATTTGAGTTTCAAACTTCCTACCCTTCAGGAAATTCATGCTAATGCAAAATGTGTTATTCTATCAACTTTAAGTCTGTAAGAGCAATATTTAAAAAAAGTGTCCTTATTTTAGTGCCTTTGTCCTCCTATTATTTATGACTTTGTCCAGATTTCTTGGTCTTACACGTTGAGAGGTATGAGGCACACAGATACCTGAATGCCAACAGCTACCTGATCAAGTTGGTACAGAGTGCCATCTCATCTCTTAGAGAACTGCTCCCATCTGAACACAAGCAGAATGCTTTCAGAAGTGCTCAGTTCACTAATGGACTCCAATATGGCTAAGTCCCTGCATCTTAGATCTGATCCAGAAGGGGAAAGGGAGCACAGCTCTCCCCACCACAAGGGGAAAAACAACCTTAATTGTGTCCTGAGGGGATGTCGAAGTTAACAATATTAATGCTGTCCACCTATAAACTGCCCCCAGCCCAGCTAAGGTCAGGAAGTGACTTGGCAAATTCCCTAAAGCACTGAGGGTATAACAGTGAGGAGTTAGGACTTCCTCAAAGGAGACCAAAACCCTGCATCAACAAAGGATCTAGACTCATCTCTAAGAGAAGAAGAGGAATCACCAGAGTGGCTGGTCTGTGGACCCAGCCTGGGACTAAACCCCTGCTGTCAGGCACCACTCCTTCTTCAATGACTGAAAGTAGGGTGCAACTAGGGGTGCCAGCCAAAATGATAAACATAGTCCAGGACTTCCTCTGGAGTTTGAGGCTCCAAGGAAGGTGAAGCTTTTTACCAAAAGGTGAGACAGATATTAGCCCCCACAGAGTCCTGGAATGGACTCCCTCCACAGAATGGAAAGAGAAGGCACCCAACCAACATACCCCCACAAACAAGAGGCACCCAGACCAAAGTCTGGTGCCTTCCAAGAGATATGGGTGCTAGTCAGTAGTTCCCTCCATAACAGGAAGGGACAGAAGTACATTAGAGGGAAGAATCAGCCATCTCTCAGAGGACACCCCACCAAGCCAAGGTGCCCCCTCACCTGTTCAAAGAGAATGCAGACAATCACCCACCCTTAGGTCTTTCAACCTTCAGCCAAACTGGAATGAAACGAACCCCTGAGAAGCTTACCCTTGTAACACTAAGTCACTCCTGGTTCACTGAGTTCAAAGTGCACACACCAAAATAGAAGCCAAGCTGGTCCATCTCATTCGGGGGGGGGCAGAAGAGGGAGCAGCCAGCCAAAATATCAAGGAGGGGGCCCAACTATACAGGATACATCTCAATGGGCTGCCGGTAAAAAACAAAGATGTCCAAAAGGATAATGCCCTTACTATCAAAATGCCAAGGTTGGACAAAGCTATACTAGCCTCAGACAGAGAAGAAATATAGCAAGAGAATAGTCCCCCTATGCCCTTGTCATACATAAGATTCAAATCAATCTAGGACTGGGGATTAAGAGACTAATCCCTCTCTCCAGTGGCAGCACACACAGTGTCCTGGAGAGAAGAGACCCCAAGCACACCAAGCACCTTCTCACTTTCCCTGCCGACAAAGAAAGAGAAAGGACAGATCCTCAATGCCCAGAGGATGATAGATGTCCTGAACTCAAAGCATAACAGGAAAAGCAATGGGGACTTCCAAGACAGATGCACATTGATTAACAGCTTACCTTCAGCTTTATCATTGTGAAAACAGAAAATGAGAAACAAAAGCCAGTGTTGTCAGCTTGAGTAAAATTTGCTGGCTATTATGTACACTGGCTGGATGCCTACAAATAAGAAACTAAGAGCCGAAAAAATCAACTAGAAAAGTTGAAGAGAAAACACGGACTAGGAAGAATTCTGCAGCTGTTCAGCAAAAAGAAGTTCAAGTTCATAGGTTCATAGGTTTATACTAGGCTATCTGCCCTAAGGCATTTATAAGCCTAGCCCAAATTTTTGTGGCTTACATGAATATATATATGAAAAAATACTGTGCCCATTAGTTTGTTGTACCTCTGTCCAGCAGTGACACAGAGATGATTCCCGGGATAAACCTACGATCTCCCATCCACAGGTCAAAACTTCTCTTGAACAGAGCCAGCGGGGTGCTCTGCCTCACATGGACCGGGATTTTATTCCACAGCATAGGGAGTCTCTGAGTGATAAATCTATCCCTCCAGCATGTCCTATTTATATCCGTGCTAAGGTTTAAGTCGCTTGTTCTAGTGGTTTTGGTGGATTTGGATTTTTTGAGGTGGAGCATGTCCATTAAATCCGGGTTGGACATGGCCTTGTATGTCAGGCACATGTCACCTCTGAGCAGAGGGTATGCAACTGAATAGAGCTGGAGTTTCTTCAATCTGGCAGCATATGACAGATTTTGGAGTCCCTTTATCCTTTTGGTGAGGAACTTTTGGGGTCTCTCCAATTGCTGCAGATGTCTGGTGCGATACATCCCGAATGGGGCACTGTACTCGATCATTGGTCTGATAAGTGAAGAGTACAGGGGAACAATGACCTCACTAGATCTGGATGTGAATCCCTTCATGATCAGGTGGGCAATGTAGAAGGTCTTTCTAACCACTTTAGCAACGTGAGTGTCAAAAGAAAGGCCACTGCCAACCTGGGTCCCCAGGTCCCTGATAACCTCTTCTGTGCTTAGTGGATTGCCACCTATATGGTAGCTTGGGGTTACCTTGTTTTTCCCGAAGGGTATGACTATACATTTTTTGGCGTTTAACTTCAGGCCATGGCTCTGGCACCAGCTATCTGTTTCCGTGAGTCTCTTCTGAAGGATATCCGTGTCCGATGCACTTTCCACTATGGCACCCAGTTTGCAGTCGTCTGCAAACTTTGTCAGCCAAAGTCCTCCCATGTTGGCCTGTACTTCTGAGAAGTAGATGCCGAACAATAGGGGGCCAAGGACCGAGCCCTGTGGGACACCGCTTGTGACCGGCTTGGAGTCTGACATAGTGCCAGCAACTCTAACCCTGTGGGTTCTGTCCTTAAGCCAGTTTGCAACCCATCTTGTGACATATGGGTTTACATTTAAGCTGGTAAGTTTTTCTACAATACCCGAGTGGGGTATTGTGTCGAAGGCCTTTGCAAGGTCAAGGTAGGCTGTATGGACTGCCTTTCCCTCATCAATGGCCTTGGTGACTGTTTCGAAGAAGTCAACCAAGTTCAAAAGGCATGATCTGCCCTTGACGAAGCCAAACTGAGTCAGGTCCAATGTCTGCAAGTCCCCTATATCTTTGTTTATGAGCTCCATTATGATCCTCTCCATAGCTTTGCAGACTAGACTTGTTAAGCTTATGGGGCGGTAATTACCAGGGTCCGTAGAGGCACCGCCTTTGTGGAATGGGACCACAGTTGCCGTACGCCACTCCTTGGGCACGTATCCTGTGATAAGGCTGAGATTAAACAGCTGCCTTATGTGCGGGTTTAATTCCTCATTTAGCTCGTGTAGCACACAGCCGGGGACACCATCCGGTCCCATTGATGCTGTGTTTTTAGCTTTAGAGACAGCAGCTTTCACCTGCGCATTTGAGATGTCTGGGAGGCTACACTCTGCTGGGATAGTTATCTCTCCTTTAGGGGGAGGGGTGAAGTTTGCACTGAACCTGTCTGCCAGTATGTTGGCAATGTCTGTGGGTTCAGTGATTTTTGTATCATTTTGGACTAATTCTGAGCATATCTGGGAGTTTCCACCCAGGTTCCTAACATAGCTGAAAAAGGCCTTATGATTGTCCTTTGAATCCATGGCAATTTTTCTCTCAAAATTGGCCTTAGTTGATTTTATGAGTGCTAGTATTTTTTTACTAATAATGATCAGGGGTGACTTCCCTTTTATGGATTTTGTTCTATCATGTAATAGCTTTCTCCTCTTATTGTAAAGTTTGTTAATGGCTGGGGTCCACCAGACTGGACGTTTGCCCTTTGTGGAAAGAGTCTTGGTTTTATTTGGGATTGCCTGATCCATGCAGTCCTGGAGGTGTTCATAGAAGGCATTTGTAAGGGCTTCCGCAGCTTGGGTTGTGGTTTCCACTGGCTCAGTGGCCTTGAAGGATACCACACCAGTCTTGAGTAGTGTGGTAGTTTGCTTTAGAGAAGTTCTTCACTGTGGTCTTTTTTGTTTGGGGTGGGGGCGGGATGTGGATTTCCAGTGAGATTAGTTTATGATCAGATCTCACCAATGAGGGATATACTTCCGGTGTGGAGCATTTTGTCCCCATGTTTGTGATAATGAGATCTAGTATATTTTCTCCTCTCGTGGGAACAGTGACTAGCTGTTCCATGGCATTTGAATTTATGAACTCCAGGAACTGTTGGGCTAGAAAGTTAGGGCTTGAGTAATGTTCCCAGTCTTTATTCGGGTAGTTGAAGTTACCCAATATGATGGTGTTTGGAGATACATTTATACCCTCCAGTGTCTTCAGGAAGGCTGTGTGGGGTTCCTGAGTTTGAGAGGGTGGCCTGTAGCATGCTACAATTTGTAGAGCAGTTTTGCCTATGGTTAGTTGCACCTGGATGGTTTCCAAGCTTGAGGCGTTGCCACCAACCTGGAGGTGTGGGTATCCTTTATGAATATGGATACACCCCCTCCTTTTGTGGTGTGGTCCAGGTTTTGGGGCTGGAATGCATGATATGAGGTAAAACCTAATAGTGCCGGGGTGCTCTCAGGAGCCTTGAACCAGGTTTCAGTTACAGCACAGACATCGATGTTCTCCATACTGAGAAGGGCCTCGAGTGCGTGCATTTTGAGATTTAGACTTCTGGCATTGAGCAGCATTACCCTCAGTTTCTTCCCATTTTTGTTTTCTAGGGTGGTAGGTTTAGAATTTGAGCCTTGCCTAAAAAAGGCACTATGGGGGTGGCAAGAGCCTTAGCCAATATCCGGAATCCCAGGGGTGACAGGTGCAAGCCGTCCCTTGCGAAGCAGCGTGGCTTGCTTTGGTAAGGGTGCAAGCTCAGTCAAACATTCCTGGTCAACAAATGTCAAATAAATAAATAAATGGTTTCCAGTTATCTAGAGGAAAAAATAAGTTAAATGTGCTCACAGCTGATTAAAATAAAAAATTGAAGGACTATGTAAACTCAAATAACAAATGCTGGAAAAACTGAAAGAAGCTTTAAACAGATGAACTGATAAAACTACAAAAACAGAGGGCAAAATGAAGAAAGGGCTGGCTGAATATGAGACTGCTCAAGAAGATATGTTTTAAAAAATGGTAGAAATAGAGGACAGAGCACATAGGAAAAATATGAGATTTTCTGCTGTACCAGATAATCCACAAGGAACAGACTATATTTATTTTATGAAAGCAGAAATAAGCAACTGGACTAGTATTTCACAGCAGGAACTGTTAACTGAAAGGGTACACCATGTGTGTGTTCCAAATATGGCCATGGGAAAGCAGCCAAGACCTATATTAGTACGGATGCAAACTTACCAGCAGAAAGAGTTGATCCTGACAAAACTATGGCAAAAGGGCAAAGTATTAAAAGTTGAAGAAGGTAGAGTGTTCGTGGAAAATGATTATCCACTGTCGATCAGACCAAAGAGAAAAAATTTTATTCCAGTAATTGGGGAATGTCAAGAGGTAGCTGTGAGATTCAAGCTGCTGTATCCAGCTGTCTTCAGAATATTTTGTCCTGGAGGATCAAAGTCATTTTTGATGCAGAAAAGGCTAAGGAGGAATTGCAAATGTTTGTCCACCAAAAAAAATTAGCCATCAAGTAGAAGGGGAGTCTGCATCTCATTCTTCTGATAATAAATCACATGGACACTCTTTACCAGTGAAACATTGAAAAACATAGAAAAGCACATGAGTTGACCAGAAGAATCAGGAGCACCATGGAACTGAACCAGAATCCGGAGTTGGGAGATGGAGATGAACATAAAGAATACCAGCAACATGGAAATTATTGAATAAATGTGAGCCAAAAAGCATCAATCATGTTTGTGAAATAAGGCGGTATAAGAATAAGTGGAAAGAGTGGACTTTTGTTGACTTTGTTAAACTTGTGAGGAACTGAAAACATTTGCCTCACATGTCATTAATATCTGGAAGGACTCTGAGGGGATGGGAACAGAGCAGGAAGGAAAAAAGGTAACTGTAAGTAAAACTATTTCTTTTCTTGACATTATTTCTGTGAAACGTTTCACAATATAAAGTGCATATTTTACAGTAATGTATTTTAGTTGTTCTTGTGTGTGATAAAGTTATTAAAATAAACAAGTGCTTTTTTCTTCTTCCCTTTCTAGTTCTTTCTTCTTTTTGGTTTTAAGAAATTTAGGCATTACAGTACAAAAAGAGAAGAAAAGCTAGACAAAACTATGTTTAAGTTAACAGGCTGTAATCTTGGGTTGTTGAGGTGATGGATGGGGTATAAAAGTAAACAGACCATAACATTTTCCCTTACTTTTGCAAAGGTGAATGTCTAGATTAAGACCCTTGGCTTAATCTAATAGATTTTAAGTGAAAACAAGTACATATGAGAATACTGAATATAATGAAAAGCTTTCCTTTATCAGTAAATGTTTCAGCTTGTCTTTCATTCTGCAACAGAGGACTACATTCTTTTCTTTTACTTTACCATGGAGGCAATCTGATAATAGGGCAATTACAAGACAGAACACTGATTTCTTCAAGGCTAAATGTTAGTGATTTTTGAAAGTATGCAAGTAATTTTGAAAAACAAAAAGCAGCAGGAACAGCAGCAGTGTATACTAAAGAAAAATGTAGATCAAAAACGCCAAAAATCAGGAGAAAAACAGGTCTTTTAGCATAAAATGATTTAATTCGCTATTCGTCAAAGGTGACTTCATCAGAAATACAACTCACTACTACAAAAGCACACTTAAAATACTGTCAGCAAGTGAACAATTAAGTGTATAACAAACTGTTCAACTCATAAAACAATTATTCAATTAAAGTGACCCATCAATTAACTTAATCCCATAGACTACTGTTTGCAGTAAAAAATGCATCTAAGTAAAAACTTTATTTTTTAATGTTAACGTTTCTGTTTTTAAAAAAAAAAACATTTTATACTGACTGTGTCATTCAGCCCAGGATGTATGTAAGAAGCCAATCTCAGTTGCCATACTGCTTCTTTCAGTTCTACTTTGTTCCTATAAACACCTCCCCTAATGTCCTTGTTCACTGACTCAAGAACTGAGAAGGTGAACTTTTTCCAATTGATGCACATAGTGGAATGTTTGTACAAGGCATTGTTGACATTTTTTGCTCTTATAGCATGCAAATGTTCAAGAATACATGTCCTCAAACTTCTAGTGGACACTCCCACATAGAACGCCGAACATCCACTACACATAGCCAGATAAACAATACCTTCACTACCACAAACTAGTCTACCTGGAACGGTGATGTTGAAATCAAGGTGTTGCAAAAAAATATAAGAACAAGTGTGGATGTACCTACATACTTTACATCCCATACACTTATGCATACCTCTATTGTTTACTCCTAAACAACAGGAAGCATTTCCCCTTTCCAACATATCCTTGATGTTACAATTTTTCTTGTACACGAAACAAGACACCTCTTCCAATACGTTTACCATGTCACCATTACCTAAACTTCCAGTTCTCATTAATAATTTTACGAATCTGGTTGTTATCCAAACTCATGTCCAAACAAAACCTAGATTTGCTCAGACCTACACCATCTGTGTACGTTCCTTTTGTGAAACCTTTTACCAAAATGGGGGGAAAATCATTCTCCCTTGTAGAGATAATCTCAATGGCAGCTTTGTCCAGTAAATTTCCAGGATAGCCCCTATCTAAAAATAACCTTTTAATGAACTGAACCTCCTCAAAAAAAGGTGGTGTCATCCACAGTCATCCGTGAAGCCCGGATGAACCGGCCACGGGGAATGTTCTTTTTAGTAAAGGTGGGGTGGTTACTTTTATAATGTACATAGCTGTTACAAAAAGTATTTTTTCGATGAATACTACTGTAAACCTCATTCATAGTACATTCCCACCCAATAACTTGCATAAGTGGGACCTACAGTGGCACCCATAGATAATCCTGCCACTGTGGGTCCCACTTATGCAAGTTTGGTTCTCGGGTGGTGGTTGTTGGAAATTTTGACTAGGGTGGATTTATATGAAAAGGTCGTCTTTTACAAAAGGTTTGTAGATGACCTGCTTTTTATTGTTAAAAAGGAAGGTTTTAGTGTAGATGGTTTTGTAGATACCTTAAGTGCTACTACTGAAGTTTTAACATTCACTTTAAGTGGTTTTGAAGTTTTATTCCTGGATGTGGTTATTGGGTGGGAAGCTACTATGAATGAGATTTAAGAGGCACAACTGCTGAGTGCTGAAGAGAAAATATGGGAGTACTGACTTAGGCAACAGAAAATAGAAAGGATTGTTGCCAAATGTAGGGAGTTTATAACAAGAAAAATAACCAGAGGTCCTGTAGAATTATTGGAGATATTTTGGAAATATTATGAAAATTTGTATGAAGCAGATAAGTGGGGAAACCATGAAAAAGCTCAAATGGAAATATTTATGGGAGACTTAATATGCCAAAGTAAAATGTGGATGAGGCTCAACAACTAACAATTAAGGTAGGAGGAGATGAGATAAAAATGGTGCTGTATAGTCAATCTTCAGGAAAGTCTCCAGGAATAGATGGTATTCTAGAGGAAGTTTGGAAGCTTGGAGGAAAGAAAGTGATAAAGAATTGGAAGACTTTGTTTAACAGTATTTTAAAGCAGGGGAAGCACCAACATCCTGAAAAAAAACCTGTTGCGGTTGTAGTACCTAAAGACAATAAAACCTCATCTGATCCAGCTGCATACAGGCCCATTTCAAGTTTAAACCATAATTATACAGTGTTTGTATCTATAATGGCAAAATAATGGCAAAGAGGATGCCAACACTGATAGATTCTGTGGCAAGGAGGCAAACATTTGACAACATTAACAGAACAATGATGATGATCCAGAGGGAAACAGAATGTTTGAAAATACAGCTGTTGTTGGTGGGACTTGATGCAGTGAAAGCAAACTGGGATTTTATGAGTAGGGCAATGGAAGCGTATGCATTTCCTGATACAATAACACAGTTAATTAGAAGGATGTATGAGGGATCAGAGGCAAAAATGATAGTGGGAGGGATCCTCCCTGACAAGTTGTCTCTGAGAGTGGAACCAGGCAGGGGTATCCTCTTTCCCTAT
Organism: Protopterus annectens; assembly: GCF_019279795.1. NCBI lineage: Eukaryota > Metazoa > Chordata > Ceratodontiformes > Protopteridae > Protopterus > Protopterus annectens. The sequence continues at coordinate 1,797,290,561 of NC_056728.1, read as the reverse complement.
TGTTACTTGCTTTATATTTACAACCATTGGCAAAGAAAATAATGGACTCAGAAATTCAAGGATATAATTTGTAAGGTGTTCAAGAAAAGTTGACTTTGTTTGCATATGATATAATTTTGTACCTGAAGAAACCAGAAAAAGGATATTTCAGTGTTGGGGAATATTCTGAGACAGTTCTGTTTTTTTTTTGTAGGATATAAAATTCATGAAGATAAAAACAAAGGCTATAGCTATAAACTATGTACTTCCACATTAATTAGTCCAACAACACTCATATTTATGGGGACATAACAGTAGATAAGGAATGTACCTCGGTTTATAAAGTCAAGAAGAACTGGGGTTGTATCATCATGGCAGTTTAGAGGGTGAAAGCCAGATTCTTCTTCATTTCAGACCTAGAGGATCTCCAACATAGCCAGGACCTCATCAACCATGTGGTCCTGGACCTGGATCATGTAGACACACAGATGAGGGTCTGAGGGTCCTAAGCCACAGTGTAGCAGGGTTATCTGACTTTCTTGGCAAACTCCTTTTAAGATTTAGGCAATCCTGTCTGCCAGTTGTACATGGGCTGCAAGTTCTAGATCAACTACTATCTTGCTGTCCCACCTCTATCTTAGTTTCATCACTCTCTCCTCATCTTTCCAAAACTAATACTCCTTATAAAGTCCAAGTAGCCCCAACCTTTCTCTCTTTCCCAATTATTTTATTTCTGAATCTTAGACGTAACAATACTTTCAAAGTCGCTCTACTACTAACATATCACAATTTAGTTCATATCACAATTTAGCTCATTATCAACTACCTTTCCCTCTTTCTAATATTTCCATACTTTGCCTACTTCTTCTTTTCAATATTTTAATTGTTTGAAATCACAGCTAATATTGCAATATCTTTTGCAATGTTATATCTCTCTTTTCTATATACAAGCTTGTGTCTATTTCTTATGAATGTTCAGCACTGTATATACCTATATAAGCTATGTACATGCCCTGTTTCTAAATGATGTTCATGTATGCAATTGTAAAGGCTTTTTCTCTGAAATAAGTACACTTACCTATATTTTGTGTTCCTTCTGATATAATGTAACTGTACTTTATGTATATGTCAAAACTGATGTTAAATGTGGAGCTTTTCTCCTCAGGCCTCCACTGAAAAAAAGGGTTTTATCCCAGTTGGACTTTCCTGGGAAGCAAAGATAGATAGATAGATAGATAGATAGATAGATAGATAGATAGACAGATAGATGGACAGATGGATAATAGATAAATAAGTACCACTAGCATCCAGATTATGTGAGTGTTCAAGACAGTATGAATATACATTCAATCAGCTCAAGATACAGATCGGATGGGGACCATAGATGAAGAGTAAGACCTTCTGTGGTCCACATGCTGCTGTCTACCTGAAATCCTTATCAGTTAAGCCCTGCAATCTAGAAGAAGTTGCTGGGCTGAAAAAGACTGGAACTTTGTTGATTGTGTTAAACTGGTTTAAAAATTCTAAAGTTTAAACACCACTTCATGTTATTAATGTTCAGAAAGACACTTAAGGGACTGAAGAAATAACTATGAGTAAAACATGTTTTGCTCTTATTAACATTCTTATAAAACGTTTGTGATGTACGTTGTCATTTATGTAGTAAAACATTTCTGTATAGTATGCAGTCAGTGGTACTTTGAATGTGAGGTGGGGAACTTTTATCAGTGACTGCTGTATTAGTAATATTAAAGTCAAAAAGTACTTTTTCTTAACTGTAATGTATCACTGCTTTACAATGTAACAGGATAAAAAAAGGTTGAAAAGCATGAAAAGTAGTAGTTCTTTCTTGCATTTGCAAAGTTATTAGTGGTTTATTTTTCCATAAGCATGTTTTTAGTTAGAGACAAGGAGCAAACAGATGCAAGCAATTTATCATGAGATGCCTGATAATTGTGTTCTGAGCAAAATCTACAAGGGCTATTTCTTGCATTCAAAGAATTACCATCTGTTTTTTTCAATGAGAACATTCTTTTAGTTGGATATACGGAGCCAGCCGGTGCAAACAGTTAATTCTAAAAGGGCTTCAAGCTGCAATATAATTAACTTTTAAATGGAAATTGGTGAACAGTTCAATGAAAATAAATGAAGTTTGAAACTGTGGAAATTTAATGATTATACAAGTAGTTGCTTCCCCAGCATAATTAGTACTTTAATGCATTAACTACAACAGTGCATAATGCAGTTTATTAATTTTACAGTAACCAGTACACTTTTTGTTAAGGCTAAAAGTTAAAGTTTACTGATGGCATGTAAGCTTCTTTTCACATCTGGGAGGGAAATAGAGATAAGGTAATCAGTGTAAATGGGAACATAGGCTTTATCATGCAATTTAATAAGGTTAACCCTAACTTTAGAATAGGAAATGCCTGTGGGTACAGTCATCTTTTTGGGGCAACTGCTGCTATTTTGGAAGGGTAAACTTCCATTCTGGAAAGTGTATATGGTTTTCTGTGTTTGTCATGAACTACAAAGTGTTATGGAGTGAAAATGTACTTAGGCTTTTTGTTTCTTGTGTGACTGTTTGAAGTGAAAAGTCTAGAAAATGTGACATGGGTTCAAATAGAGATGAGAAGAAGTAGCTATATATAAGATAAGCCTGTTAAATATCAGAATATGTACAGAAGCTGCAAGTTAGAACCATATATTCAAAAGAATTGTCATTTATAGCATGGTAGAGTGATTATCAGAATGGCTGCTTTGTCACTAATAACCTAGAAATTAACTGGCCTTACAAGTATAAACAAAAACAAAGAGTACTGAACTATATTAAGATGTATGGTACAAACAGCAATCTTACAGTAGATAAATATGGATAGGAATGAGCATCTGACATTGACAATGGAAGGATTACAGGATGGACATTTGGCAGATTACCAGGGACAAAGTTAAAGGGGAGCACTGATACTGATTGTGAGAGGAGCTTCAGCAGTGATAGAGGAAAAAGGCAATAACAGTAAATGTGTTGTAATAAAGATTTGCTGGCATGGGAGGCATGTTATGCTGAAATATATGTATATCCCACCTAAAACTACTATTGTAGAGCTCAGCAGAAGTTTGGGAGAAATAATGAGCATGCAGCAGGGAATACTACTTATGGATGGGGAATGGAACCTGACTTGCAACAGTAAGGATCCATTGGGGGGCTGGAAGGAAAAATATAAAAATGGAGGGTACATCTCTGAAGAAGAACATAAGAACATTTTTACTGAAGATGTGAATTCAGTAGCAGGAACATAAGGCAGAATTTACAAGTTATTCAACAAGACACAATGACTGGGCTAGACTGGATGGAAATTAAGAGCAGGTACATTCAGTTGAAAGATTTGAGACCTTTCCAACAGCTTTGTCACATCAAGCACCAGTAAAAATAAAGACAAAGATGTATGGTAATGATAAAAAATAAGACTCTGGTGATTTCCTATTTATCTGTTAAAAGGAAGAATTTAAGGAATGGCAGTGGATATGACTAGAGAACTATTAGAAAATACAGACATTATTTCAAATGGATAGATACTGAGTGGGCTAAAATGAAAATGGAGTTTAAAATGGTAGAAATAAGAGACAGAGAGATAGCGATATGAGAAAATAGTAACAGAAATAATTTAGAGGGATTGACAATGGTTAGACTACTTCAGAGAAAGAGAAATCTCACAGAACAAGAGGAGAAGCAACTACAGTGTAATAAGAGAACCCAAGAGAATATTTAGATAATATGCCTTGCGTTTAGAGAGGAGGTTGTTCATATTTCTTGAGTTTAGAGAGGTTGTTGTTAAGCAGCTATTTTTGATAGTAGCTCTACAGTGTAAAAACATTTAGAACAATGACTTAGGCAACAGAAAGTAGAAAGAGTTGTAGCCACATGTAGGGAGCCTATATCAGGAAAAATGACCAGAGATCCTGCAGAGGAATTACAGACAATTTGGAAATTTTATGAACATTTGTGTAAAGCATTGGAATGGAGAAACCATGAAAAGTCTTAAATGGGAATACTTATAGAAGAATTAATTATGCCGAAGCTGCAGGAAAATAAGGCTAAACAATTAATTGCTAAAACAGGACGATATGAGATAAAATGGTGATGTATCACAGGGAAGTCTACAGGAACATATGGTATTTCTGAGAAATTCTGAAAGTTAGATGGGAAAAATGTGATAAAGATCTGGAAGTTTTGTTTTACAACATGCTAGAAGGGGGATGTATCAACATCTTGGAAGCAACCTGCGGT